>NW_023640289.1:0-7500 GCF_015228065.2 Penaeus monodon
GGGGGTTAGCCCAAGGCTTTCATCATGCTAATAATCATGCCGCACCATGACTCAGGATTCAGATAGATGGCAACATTGTTGGCAAAGTCATGGTCTAGACCTGGATATGCCCAGTGTTGCCCACACTGACTTTGGGTATTAGCTCTGCCCATTATCCAGTCCATACAGGTGTTGAAGTATTGGTGCAAGAACACAGCCTTGCCTCACCCCTAAATTAACAGGGAAGAAGTTTAACAGGTCCCCACCGCACTTTACAGCACTTTAGTACCGGCATATAGGCTTGTTATTAGGACAATGATCTCAGATACACCAAGTCAATCGCCTTCTTGAGGTCAATGTAGGCTGCAAGCAGCCCATGACCAAACTCGCAATGGTGTTCCACAATTACTCAAAGTGCTAGTATTCAGTCTATTGTAGACTTACCAGGCGTGAATCCAGGCTGCTCTGGACTCTGGTGGCTTAGTAGGTGGTTGCAGATCCATTTCAAAAGAATGTGGTTGAAAACTTTGCCTGGTATGCTGATCAGTGTAATGGCAAAGTAGTTGCTACAGTCCGAACGATCCCCTTTCCCCTTCCAGAGAGGGATGACCATGCCTCTCAACAGGTCAGGGGGAATGGTGCCAGACTGCCAGATGGCATCAAGACTGGATGCAAACCCTGCCATAGGTTTACCCCCAGCCTTTAGCAGTTCAGGAGGGATTTCACATATGCCTGTAACTTTCCCACACTTCAGCTTGGAAATCGCTATCCTAACCTTGCTGATGGTTGGGTCACGAACCCCAACATAATCTGAGATGATCTGTCCATCCACTGAGTGACCTGCAGTCATCTGCAAGGAAGGTTTAGACATTAGATTTCTCAGGGCTTCATAGGCAGGGTGGTCATTTACCAAGAAATGGCCTTCAACCTCTTCAGGAAGATTCCTGATGAGCCATGTGACACACTTCAGTGGCCTCCAATGTCTCCAGGTAGATGAAATTCTGCCTTGCCCTTGGGCATATGCCAGCGGATTCCTGCACTGCTTCGAGTGTTCTGTGCTTGAAGGACTCCCACAGAGCAACTGGGTCCATCAGGTTTTCATGTTCTGTAAATCAATCAGAGACTGCCGTGGTAAACCGATGGACACACTCCTCCTCCCTTAGTCTATCCAAGGAATTTTGAAGTGAAGCCATAGGGTAGCCACAACCAACCTATGGTCAGTGCCACCAAACTCAGCACTCCGTTAAACCCTGCAATTCTGGAGGATCCTCCAACACATGCTAACAAGAACATGGTCGATCTCCTTGGCCACTGTGCCCATATTGCTATACCATGTCCAGCGATGCAAGTTGGAGTGCTGATACTAGGAGACAGAGATTCTCATTTTCTGGGACCTAACAAAGTCCTGGAGAAAGAGGCTGTTCTCGCTGCTAGGATCAGCTCCTGAGCCAAGGGGGCCGACAGACATCTCGAAGCCAGCTTGGTCGTAGCCGGATACCGCATTGAAGTCACTCAGAACAATGTGAATATCTTGCTGGAGGCAATTGTCTGCCACGGATGTGAGTTTGGTGTAGAACGCCTCTTTCACATCAAGTTTGCAAACATCAGTTGGAGCATACACAGCAATAAAAGACACGAAGGCAAAAGCATATTTCAGTCTCAAGCCATAATACGCTCATCAAACAGTGTTACTTCAATTACCGAGGACTGAAGTCAGCTGGAAATGGCTATGACTACTCCCTGGTGGTGATGACCATCGCTGTGGCCTGACCAGTAGTAGGTGTACCCACCCATATTGATCGTGCCGATGCCAGGTCTTTTCACCTCAGAGAGGGCAGCCACCTTAACTCCCAACCACTCCAATTCTTTTGATAGCTCATCCTGCTGCAAGGACCGGATGTTCCAAGTGTCTACCTGGATAGCTCGCCTGAGATTAAACCTTGGGCTGTCACTCTGGGTGTACCCACTTCTGCTACCCTTACCGATACTGTCCAAATAAAGGAGGTCGGCAGACTGTGGTGCCCGCCATCCGCTTGTGGGGTCACCTAGGTCTTTGGCCCACAGGCCTCATGGTGGGTTGGCACCCGCCGGGGCGCACGTGGGTCCCCTCTCCCCAATGGGGACCCACCCGTTTGCTGGTGGGAGGAACAGCACTTCACCCCCCGGCATTTTTTTCGGTAGTTGTCGATGGGTTATCTTGGGGAGGGGGCTGGCAAGCGGGAGCCAGGGCGTGTCCACACGCCGGTGGGCCATGGCTCCGTAACTATGGGGCTCTCATGCTGGCTCTGAGTTTAGCCATGAGGAGTCCCTGCAGGAGTCTCGATGACGGAGAAGCATGTGGATTGGCAGGGGAGGCTTATGCAGAGCTGCTCCTTTTTTCGCAATTAGCTAGCAATATTGGCAGCTGTAAGCGAGTAGGCATGCAAGCACTTACACTAGGTTACCACACCATCGCTTCACATCACCCTGAGCATGAAGCACCCACTATATATAGTCACACATATGCACCACACACACACACACACACACACACACACACACACACACACACACACACCCACACACACACACACACACACATATATATACACACATACACACACATTATACGATGTGGATAATTCTATTTCTGTTACAGGATGTGGATAAATCTATTTCTGTTACCAGTGGACCACGTGGCTGGTTACCACGCGGATCCAAAGTCCCAAATAAGAACCACCCCGCTCATGAGGGCGGAGGTCACATTTTATATCTGACCTCGTTTGACCGAGAGTTCGTGCTAAGCATCCCCCGCGGTAAGGTCAGCTCCGCCCTCTCCCTCAGGCGGTTTACCCCCGACAACCGCGGCGTTTTAAAACCCCTTTAGACAAGTCGTAGCATCGTCGTAGCGTGTATTCACCCCTTTTACGTGTGTTTTGTCCCTGCCAGCCACTGTACTAGAGTGTGGATAGCCTTTACAATCTGGAGGCAGGGTGGTGCTGCGTCCCTTCCGGCTCGCAGCATGAACGCAAACTTCGAAGAAAATCCGCTCGACCGCTTCAGACAGGGCAAAGAAAAAAAACACGTAAGTACACTTTTTTTGGGCCCCCCTTTTCTTATTTCTTTTCCCTTCCTTCTCCCATACATGTGTTAAGCCGTTGTTTTTTGTTGGGTTTAAAGGTGCTAATGACGGGCAAATGGCACGTTCTCCACTATTCTTCCACCTCAGATCGCTTTTCCCGTGTGATCAAGTATGCAACCAATAAACATGAATATCTTTGGTTACTAAGTAATTAATGAATTTCTCTCGTTTTTTAGAGATTTATATTGTTTCAACTGCAACGAATTTAACCGCGTTCGTGATTTTATCTTACCCGAATATCATTTCATTTTTCCTCCCCACGCCCTGACCTGACCGTACCCTTTTCTTTCGCTACGGTCATTTTGGGATTAGAAAAAGGTTATTTTCCTGTCTTAACCTGACCTCACTTTCTCTTTTCCGGCCCGGTGGCGACGTGGGTTTGGTCTTGATGAATGCGTGGTTCCCTTTTATTTTGGTTGTTATTTTTGTTGAGGGCCTTGGGGAATTAACCATAGCATTGTTACATTGCTTTTTGGTGACACTTCTATCGGTGCTAGAGCGAAGCATGTAACATAATTTCATTAAATTGTATTATTTGAATATAGCGTAGGATCTTCCCCCATATCATAGTGAAACAGAATTGCCCATATTGCTCCGGGGTTGAGAAAACGCCTAATAGATCTGCGCTCCCGTCTTCGAAAGTAGGTACAATAAACCGAAGTTATTCGTTCGGGCACCTTTTGAGTCGGTGTGAGCCGCGGTTATGTCCGTTAATTAATGTAGGACTAGGGTTTAAGCTAGAATCATTTTTCGCTTATTAATCAGCCTTTCTCTCCCTCCTCAAGTCGCTTGCATGTTTTGGGAAACACCCCAACGTTTGTGGGGATTCGTGAAAATTTATATATCCTTCGGAATTTTGCGAGCGCCCATTACAGATACCCAAGAGAGCAGGGTTTTATATTCCTGGCTCGATTTCGCTTCAGTCATATACGGCATTTGGGTATAGGATCCCCCCGTTTTTTGAGTTTTATGAAGTCTGACGTGCAAAGCTAGACATGTACCTCGGCAGTTCAGATTACTGACCCCGAGAAGTTTTTGCTTGAAAAAAAAAGTTGGCAAATATTTTTTTATGTCACCATTCAATTCATGCGTTAAATTCTGTCACATATATTATATGTTGAATTCAATGTGGTGGTGAAATAATCTTAAATAGCTAGCATTGCTAATGTACTTCAGTTTTGTTATAGTGAACGTTAATATTCGTGTTGTGATTCATTCTCTGTGTGAGGTCACTCTCGCTTTCCCTCTCTTTAAACGCTAGCTGGTCACCACACACGCAACCCCACACACACCCTTCACCTCACTCACGCACGCAGGACAAAAGACACTGACCCTTTTTCTTAGTGCCGGTGTAAAGATTTATTATGTCTCCCCCGGTGCGGGTGCATAGCAAGCCTTTTTCATCCCTTTGCAAAATGGTAAAAATTTTTCCAGGGGCTTCCCCGTAATTTTTCCATTATCGGGCCGGGGAGATGGCGCGCCCTACTGCCCCGCCCCTATCTGGAGAAGAACCACAACGGAAAACCGAAAAAAAACCTTACGAATTTTTCTTGAAGGCGGGGTAGAAGACCCCCCCGGTTTTTTTTTTAGGCCCTTTGGCCCCGACTATAAAGGGGGTCACGACACTCCGAAAAGGGGGAACTTGTGCCGACCTTTCCGAGGACGTGTGGATCATCCCGGGACCGAGAGTTTTTCCCAGGGAACCGAGGTTGGGACGACGGGCGACAGCCACGAAAAGCCGCGCCCAAACGCCCAAGCGTGAAACGAGAGGGGGACCCCCAAAGTTGGGTAAACCCGAAGGTGCCTCAGGAAGGCCGCGAGTAGGTTGGCCGACCCCTAAGTTTGGGATGAATTCTACGTTACGGAGGGATTAAATCTTTTCTGTTACCCAGGGACCACGGCCGGTTACCGGCCGGACCAAGGATAAGACCAACCGCTCAGGAGGGCGGGGGACTTTAAGACCGTTTGGACCGAGGTTCGGCAATTCCCACGGAGCTAAAGGTGGGGCCGGCGCATCCACGGAGGCGACCGGACCCCGCGCGGCCGAGACCGAAACGCCCAGCCGGGTTTATCCCCCTTGAGGTGCTCATCACAAAAAAAGGTCCAAGCTTAACAGGTATAACTATTTCTGTTAACAGTATGTGATAACTTTTCACCATAACTGGCTTTAGGGATAAAACCCCAAATAATATATATAAATATATAATTTATATATTTAAAGAGTATATAAATAGATAATATTTGGGTATACTACTTTTATTATTATAATAAATTTCTTTTTTTTATATATTATAATATAAATAAATAAAACCTTAACAAACACCACACCCCCACCAACAAAGATAAACCAACACACAAAAAATATATAATTATATATATATATATATAAAATATATATATATAATATATTTTATATATATAATAATATATTATATATATATTATATATATTATATATATATAATTATATATATATTATTATATATATAATATATACTATAAAAATATATATATATAAATATAAAAAATAAAATTTAATATTTTTTTTGTGTGTGTGGTGTGTGTGTTGTGATACACCACACACACACACACACACACACACACACCCCACAACCACACACACTACACACACCACACCACAAAAACCCACGCACAAACACACACGACCACACACACACACCAAAACACTGTAAACATATATAGTAAGACCGGATGATACCTTCACATCTCTGTCAAGCAACTGCCCTTTTCTGCTTGGGCGACGCAGATGTCGCCCGGCTTTCTCTTTTCGCACATCCGCCCTCGAAGTGAACCGCCGCATAAAAGGCCACGTTCGTAAGACAGAGGGAGAGACACGGCGACAGCCCAAGCTAACACAGGGTCCACCCCACCACCGTCCTCGACCCGGGGACACGGGGTTATCTTGGGGGTCTCATATCTATCTTCACAAAAAACCAGTAAGCTAAGACCCTCTCATTGACTCCGAGAAGTTGCAATTGTCGCTTAGAGGTTACTGCTGTGGCTGGGCACCATGGCGGGTGCCCAGCCACACGGCGGGTAAGGACTAGGTTCAGCCGAGTCGCACCAGCTGACACACGTGAACGAGTCGGCATTAGTCGACACAGGCCGGCTCCCCTCATTGGCATACCCCGGGCGAGGCTAAGCTTCGCTATCAGACTTATCCTTATCCATCTCTCGTCTCGCTCACATTTCGTGACAGGGGGTGCTCCCCCAAACCTCACATGTCGTCATATTCCCGTGCCTTGTAGTGATCACTCGCTTATATCTGGTGGCTTGCGGTGGTCACCTCGCTTAATCTGATGGCAAACGGTATTCAAGAACCTCACAACGTCGACGCTAATTCATCTACCACCACACTTCTCGCCGACGCCTGTTGCCAATCCATGCCTATCTGCATCATGTTCTGCCCTACTACTTTGTGCTGACCACTCACGCCTGTGCTACCCTCCTGAGGAAGTCACTGATGATGTGTTCCCTCAATCTAAAAGCCCGCTAACTCACCAATCCGGCTCATCTACCTCGCCAAATCTTCACAAACCCTCGCTATGAAGTCGCAGTTCGTTACTATTAAAGGTAAGTGTGCCTTTTAGTGCCAGGTTAACTATTACCCTCCCTTTACCCACCCCCCACCTTACATACAGTTGCCTTCTTTCAAATTCAAGTACACGCACTCAACGAACACAAACTACTAACAACTAATACAATAACTTCTCTCTGTCAACCATTGTTTTTTTTTCAACAAAAACGAAGTCACACACTGAGATCAAACATACACATCCTCACCTCACACCTTATTCCCCTGCCTAACCGTCCCATAATTGATGTTGTGTTAGTATTTTTTTTGTCTATTATAGTTTTTTATCTTCAGATCGTACAGTTTAGTATATATTATTTCTCTCAGAACAAAAAGATTACCTTCCAGTTTAATTAATTACTGTTTTTGTTTGGTTGTTCTCATCATATTCATTTTATTGTTTTCCCAATTAATGAAATTACTTATTTCTTTTTCTTGTACGTTATTCCTATTAGTAATCACTTCATTACTACATGCGTATTGTTATATTTTGTGTGTAGGCGTATATCGTTGTATTCTTTATACTTGTTGTGCTAATCGGTCGCTCATTCACACCCTGGATTTACATCCCTGACTAACCTCTAATCAAAATACCTGCCCACTTACACGCAAATTTACTCTAGAATTATGAATTTTTTCTAAGTGCCATCCCTATGACTTATGACTAAACCTTAATCGCTTCATGACGTTCTCCTCGCAGTTCGATATCTTGTGCTCAGTAAAGTTGTAAATTTTTGCTTCCTAGTTTAAGGTTTTTAGTGAATATGTAACCTGTAATTTCCTGATTGGGAGTCTCTTTTGTTGCA
>NW_023640290.1:0-2500 GCF_015228065.2 Penaeus monodon
AAAAACCTATGGTGAAGATATACAACAGTAGGAAATAAATTAAGCTTTAAAGTGTTCCAACGGACTATCCTTATCTGAATACAGAAGGATCAGAACACTCTAAAATTTATTTCTACACAGGAATTTCCCTGAGGAGGCCAACTTGTGTGTTTTCAGCATTTTCCTGTTATAATGAATTTTGTTTTTTTTTAGTGTTTTGAAATGTATTTCACTCTGTATTGTACTTTATACGAAGATTTTCAATTGAATTGTAGTAGTAATAGTAATGATGAGGATGATATGAAAATTTATAAATGATAATGATAATAGCAATAACGAAAAAATAATAATGATAAAAATGATAATAATGATGATGATGATACTAATAATAATAATAATAAAATAATAATAATAATAATAATAATAATAAAATAATAATAGTAATAATAATAATAATAATGATAGTAATGATAATAATAGTAATAATATGATATTAATGATAATAATAATATAACGATAATAACAATAATGTTTAATAATAATAATATAATAATAATAATAATAATACTGATAAAACAATAATATCTAATAACAATGTTGATTTTTTTTATCATTATTATTATTATTATTATTTTTATTATTTTCATTATTATTACTATTATTATTGTTAATATTATCATGATTGTTATTATTTAATATTACAAAATGATAACAGTAGAATTAAAATAACTGTACGTAAAATGACAATTATCATAATGATAATAATGATAGTAATAACGATGATGATACTAATATTGCTGATGGAGGGTTAGTAATGATAATATTAATGATAATTACAAATACGATAATTAATTAAAAATAAAATAAATGATAATACTAATAATGAAATAATAAACAATGGTAATAGCAACAATGATAATAACGATGATGATAGTTTATAATGATAATAACAATCATAACAATAAGGATAATGTAGTAATAGTAGTAATTGCAGTAGCAATGAAAAACAATAATTATTTCAATAATGATAATGATAATGATTATTATTACTAATATGAATTTTCATTGATAATTGTGGTTATAAAAATTATAATCTTAACCATGATAATAATGATAAACGTTATAATAATAATGCTAATTACTATTATTATGGAAAATGATTGCGATAACGTTGATATAAATACTAGCAATGACCATGAAAATATAATAATATTAATAATAATGATTATTAATGGTAATTAATAATGATGATGATAAATAAAATAACCATATAATGAAATCATAATGCTTATGATATCAATAAAATGGGAGATAGTGGAATGTAGCACATATTTACCCTAGATGCTTGTACATCTATTTTTATACTAACGGACAAAGTTAAAAATGTTTATAAACAGATTGAATGAAATTATTTGGTAAATGTAATTCTTGAAAGTTAGGTGATAAACATTCATAGAAATGGTTGATGTTAATAAAAACAATGATACTAATGATAATAATGGTCATGGTATGATTGTGATGATGATGACAATGATAATAATGATAATATTGGTACTAATTGTGATAGTGATAAGGTAACACCGACACTCTCCCTGGAAAGGAACTGGGGACCCTACCACGTACTCACTCCAAGAGCTCACACATGAAACTACAATTAAGTATCATGCTGGGGACAACGGCGGCTCAAACATGACCCTACCGTTAAAAAATATATTTTATATATATATATTATTACTTTAATGATAATGATGTCAATAATAATAATAATAAAGTAATAATAATAAAACTATTATTGGTAATAATAACGATGATAATGATAAAAATGATAATGAAAATAACAACGACAATGATAGTAATGATAACAAAAATAATAATAGTTATTACAATAAATGTTACAGTAATAGGAATATTCAAATTATGATAATGATAATAATGAAAATAGTAAAGACAGAAATGGTAATGACGATGATTTTTAATTATAATCATTATTTTTTATTATTATTATTTTTTATTATTATTATTATTATTTATTATTATTATTATCGTTATTATTATCTTTGTTATTGTTATTATTATTATCATTTTTATTATTATTATTATTATTTTATTAATATATTATTACTATTATTATCATTATTATTTGCTATCATTATTATCATTTTTATTATCATTATTATTTTTATTATTTATATTATTATTATTAATTTCTCATCATTATTACTGTTCTCATTACCATTATCATAACATTATTGTTTGTAGTAATCATTTATTTTTTTCATTGTTATCATGATTATTTCTTTATCATTATTACCCTTATCTCATTAGTATTATCATTATGACTATTATTATTATCTTTATCATTATCATTATTACTATCATCATCATCATAATCATCATTATCATTATTAATATCTTTATTATCATTATCATCAATATTATCATTATTATTATTATAATCATTATTTTCAAAATTCTTATCATTTTCTATTATTGCTTTGTTCCTTTTATCATTATCACCATT
>NW_023640290.1:7500-11450 GCF_015228065.2 Penaeus monodon
TAATATAACACATGGTTGTTCACGAATACTCTCGAACAAAAAGAGGCCCCAGGCCTCCTATGCACTGGGGTGGACCCAATGACCCTATTCTGGCCAAGGAACGTAAACGGGTCCAGGACTTGCAAATTGTTATAAAGATAGTAAGACGACAGTTTAAATTTCTGCAGTTTCTTAAAAGCCAACAAGGAATTAAGGGAATTAAAAACTCAGATTCGTATAAACACTGGGAACAATTTCTACAGGTATCAATAGTCAAACCTCTGTGGCTGACATGTGGAGAAAATTAATAGGCTGACAGGTAAAACTCTCACAACACCGCAGTTCCACAGTCTACAAGAGCAGGCTAATATGCTGCTAGAGCAGTGGGCCGGAATTCTCAGCTAACACACTCCCACAAGAGATAAAAATCAAATAGACAAATCGAAAAAAAATAGGAACTTTAATATAGCAGTAGCCTGTGCTGCTATTGACCTCCGACTAAGTAATGCCCTTCTGAAAGTAAGGAAACCGCCCCTGGCGAAGATGGCATTACTTACAGCGTCCTTCGCCACATTGCTCAGGTACCGGGCAACCCATTTTTTGCACCCGTATAGACTCAGCCTATCACAAGGAATCACCCCAAGCTCCTGGACTAAAGTTTAAATTTCATTCCCATACCTAAACCTAATACTGACAAATCATTCCCATACCTAAACCTAATACTGAAAAATACAGGCCCATTTCCTTGACCTCCTGTCTTTTGCAAGTTACTTGAGAGGATAATACTGAACAGGCTTATGTATCGCATAAATGCTAAGTTATCCCCCAAACTGTATGGATTTCTCCCAGGGGTAGCAGTCAGCACTGTTTTGCAGAGTACTTAACAAAAAAACAAACCCGGGTATGAAAACCGTATTTCTTGATCTTAACCCTGCCTTTGATATTGCAAACAGAGAAAAAATTCTTGAGCACTAACTACTTTTGGTATTCGGGGGAAAAACTGTTAACATGGATTCACATGTATCTATCGAATGGGTCGGCTCAGGTACTCTACAGGGCATTAAGAGTACTCATACAAAAGTATTTGAACTCGGCACACCTCAGGGAGGTGTACTTAGCCCCATGCTATTTAACATCTTAATGCATAGATTACTAGGCGATATCCCAAACTTGAGGGCAATGACTCCATTTTTTTGCTAGGGCCGATGATATTTGCATTAAATCCCATCCGAGGAAAGAATGCAAGAGATTCTAGATATACTCTCAGCAAAGGGCTATGAGTGTCGTTGGTAATCTCGACTGAAAAAACCAAGGCTCTTAACCCCAAAGACAATCCCTCTGCCAAGGTTTCATATAATGACATTGAGCTAGATCTCTGCCATCAATACAATACCTTGGGGTGATTGTCAATGATGGCAGAGTTCATTAGAAATCTGAAGAAAAGGCTGTGGGAGCGGCTGAAGCCACTTAGGACACTTGTTGGCAAAGACCATGGTATCAATGTCCCTATTGCAAGACTCTTTTACTTGTCAAAACATACGGTCCCGTCTAGATTATCATCCATTGCACCTATGTTTTTTCAAGGAATCAGAGGGTTTACTAGTTTAGAACACATACAAAATAAGACATGAGGATCATTCTCGGTGCCCTAGAACAACAAGAATTTTGAAATATGAAACCGAACTAAACTTACCCTCTGTTTACGAAAGAATATTATATATAAATACCACATTTGGTGTCAATCAATTTTGAGAACCCCCCCATTGTACAGAGTTCCAAAGACAACTAAAACACAAAAAAGAGGTCTAACTTTGCATGACAACACCGATTCATACATTCTAACGTAAACACTTCTCTCAGCTGAACATACCCTAACTAGACCCTACATGGACGTTCTATACCCCCGTGGAAATGTCGGACCTAAGTTATATTATACGACTGCCCCCAAAAAAGACAGTGTTCCCCCTGCTATACTTAAGTATATGCACTTGCAATTATAAATTAGCATCTTGAACTCTATCCAATGCATATGAATGCTACACTGACGGGGCCTTACCGTCTGGGAGTAGAGAGATGTGCTTTTTGTTGTATATAAAAACAATATCTTGAAGCACCAGGGTTGTAGGAGGGTTTTATGGACTGGGCTAGCCCCACCCCACGCAAAAATGAGTTTGGCAGGAATACTCATGCCACCGATTTCTATTGAATCAAGGCTCGGGGGTAAATTCTGTGTTCACAGAGTGCTCTCCAGGCTCTGAACACTCTAGACAAAGGTGCAGTTAATATCGCAAATGCCATCTGATAAAAGTGTATCGTGCAAAAGAACGAAGCCATGATATACGTTTTTTTGTGGATTCCATCGCATGTTGGAATCCCCAGGCATGATCATGCTGATCGCCTGGCAAGTCATCATGTGACAAGCAAAGTATGGATATAGATCTTGGGTACCTATTTCCAGGATTTTATATAATATTAAGCTTCCCTTTTAAAAAGGACTTGATGAGTTAATTTTCAACGCCCTGAAAGCTGTAGCATAAAGCACTATGACCGGGGTTTAGGCAAGATTCATTCACCTATGGTTTATATAAAACAACAAGACGGTGTGATATTGTGACCGCAAGAATCAGGCTTGGATATAGATTGTATTGCAGCTCAGTACAGTTTGTAATGTCGAAGAAACTAAGTGTAAACTGTGTAATGAAGGATATAAACGAACACTTGTACATTATATCTCAGAGTGCCATGTGTTACAGCCTTTTTAAACCCCCTAACATGAGGTATGGAGAACTATGTAAAATATTTCATATCCTCTGATGTCTTAAAAAATATACTTATATTATATCCTAAATTTGGAATGTACATCACATGAACTGCATATCAAATGTAGCAATGCCTTTCCACGCCCAAGCTGTACGCCGGCGTGGTAATGAGTATATAACCCACTGTGTAATTGTTCCTTTCTTTAATTGATATAGTACTTATCATAATACTGTTATAGCCTAAAATTTTAAATGTAATAACCCTTATTTTGTTATAACCATACATCAAATGTACCACAGCTTGCCCACGCCTGTGCAGTTAGCCAGGGTAAGAAATAAAGGACTAAACAGCTAATTTACTCATAAAAGATCATACTTTTAAGGATCTAGTTTTTCTCAAAAGGCCAAGTGCTGGTGATTATTGTTTTACTAATAGCTTTATTATAATTGCTATCAATGCCATTTCATTATAATATTACTATTATTTTTATTATTATTATTTTTTATATTTTATTACTATCAAAATTATACAAAATTTTTATCATTTCTATTATTTTATCATTATTATTATTACTGTTACCCTGGGTTTTTCTTGTTGTTGTTTTTTTGTTACTATTATTGTTGTTATTATAGTAGTAGTTTAGCATCTTACATATTTCATTATCATTTTCATTACATTTTCATTATCATAAAAAATCTAACATAATCATAATCATAATAAAATCATATCATAATCATAATCATAATCATAATCATAATCATAATCTATCTAATCTAATCAAATCATAATCAAATCCCTAATCTAAACAAATCTTCATAATCTTACATTATCATTATCATATTTTATCATTTTCATTTTATTATCAATATATTATTATTATTTTTATTAATTACATATTATTATTATTATTTTCACACATTATTTTCTCATCATCTCATCTCATATCATACATCTCTCATCATCATCTCACATCATCATATCATTCTCATATCATCTCTCCTGTCATCATATCATCCTCATCATCATCATCATCAAACATCATCATATCATCAAACATTGTACAGTGTATGTTAAGAATTTTTTTATAATCTCTAGGTAAACTGAGTGCCCAAATTTCACTATCTTGCTTGCAAACAGTACACCCTGACCCCCTACGGAGAGGTCGTGTGGTGCCCCGGCTCCGTGCCCCCCCCTCCCTTACCACAACCCCC
>NW_023640291.1:10000-11449 GCF_015228065.2 Penaeus monodon
TATATATATATGTAATAACATATATATATATATATATAATATATATTATATATATTATTATAATATATATATATGTATATATACATATATATATATAATATATATATATAATATATATTATTATTTTATATTGTGTGTGGTGTGTGTGTTGTGTTGGTTTGTTAATGTTATATTAATTTTTAAAATGAAAAATTTTTGATATATATTTTTTTTTTTTTTTGTAAACACCCGCGTCACGATTGCCCGTTGACCTGCGCCTTAAGATCATTTATACAAATTGGCACTTGACAATCTCTCCCAAATCGCTCTTGGGTAAGTTTTGTGTCGCCCTTTTGGGCAGGGGCGCAGGAGGATCTTCCCCAGGATGCAGCCCCCGGGGAAAGTGTAAAAAGGGAAGACAACTGTACCTACTAACGGGAGGGGCCCACACCAAGTGAAATACCAACTGCTTCCCTGCTGCGGCCAACTGCAAGTGAACACGCTTGGCACGCAACCATCTGACTCACCTGGCATTAAAAAAAAAAAAAAATTTTTGATGAAAGGGGGCCCCCTGTTATATACATATGTTATTTTATAAAAACAAAAACACACAACAACACATATATATATATATAATAATAATATTATATATATATATATATTTATTATTTAAAAATATTATATATATATATGCGTGTGTGTGTGTTGGTGTGTGTGTGGTGTGTGTGGGGGTGGTGTGTGTGTGTGTTGTCCTATATGTACAATTTTTTTATTTTATATTGTTAAAAAATATTTGTGTGTTATAATATATATATATTATATTTTAATTAAAATTTTATATATTATTATATATTATATATTATATATATAACACACATTTTTGTAATGTATAAATATAAATAAAAATATATCATATTTTATATTTAATATATATATAATATATATATATATATATATTTTGTGGTTTTGTGTGTGTTTGTGTGTGTGTGGTGTTTTGTGTGTGTTTTGTGTGTGTGTGGGGGTGTGGTGTGTGTGTGTCTGGGGTGTGGTTGTGTGTGTGTGTTGGGCGTGTGTGTTTTGGTGTGTGGTTTGTGTGTGTGTGTATGTAATATATATATTATAATATATATTATATATATTATAATATGTTTGCTTATAAATGTACATGACTGTATATCTATTATATCGATAAAGCCTTGAGGAAAAGAAGTATATGCGTGTGTGTTCGTGCGTCCGTGCGTCCCCTCCCCCGGCGTTGTGTTCGTGCGTCCTGCTCCCCCCCCCGTGCGTGGGTTCGTGCGTCCCTGCTCCCCTCCCTTTGGGTGTGTGTTCGTGCGTCCCCCCGGGGGGGGGGGTCCCTTCCCCTCCCCTGCGTGGGTCTGGCCGGGGGGCTCCCCGGGCCCGGGGTGTGGGCGCAAAAATTAAAAAAGGCCCGAAAAAAGGGCCAGGTTTTCCAAAAAAAAAAAAAAA
>NW_023640292.1:0-8762 GCF_015228065.2 Penaeus monodon
TCTGAACAAATATGTTTATAGTTTTAGGTATTCTATTTATTTCTTCTTTATATAGCAAGGTAATATGGTAATTTTATACAAAAAAGTATAGATATTGATAATATAGGTAAGCATTATTTGTCATTTAAGAATAATTTGATAAAATATAACAGAAAAGACTTAATGGGGTCGATATTTTTTTAAAAGCCTCTATCAGAATCTGAATGCTCCTTCCGACAGAGGAGATTTCTGTAACCGGCAGAGGTGACATTTCCGAAAGACAGCAAGTTGTCTCCTGATATACATCTGTCTGCGGATAGGAAAAACAATGGCGAGGAAACTGAGAAGTAACATTTGAATGATATTATGGAATTACTGAGTTGGCAATCTGTGCAGATTCGATTCTGATAAATGATCGGACAAATGTTAGTAATCTTCCAGAGTTTATTGTGTATTGTAATCATACAAGTTATTAGTTGTTTTTTATACTACTGATTTTTCTTCGCAAGGAACCTCCCAAAGCTTGATATGGCTATAAGAAAACCCCAAATTCAAAGTAAAGCCTTCCCATACATTTTAGTTAGTGTCTGTAACTCATTTATGCTCATTTATTTTTTAAATCACAAAATACGATCACTTTTTAGTCGAGGGACAGGGGAGGGCATTTTTTGGAAAAGGGGGAAAGCCCCCCCAAAAAACTATGCATGTTTGATAGGAAGGGCAACCGTGAGCAGGGGAAAACGAGTAGGTTGTAAAGGATGTCTAAAAGGACCAAAACAGAGAAAAGCCTTTTTCAAGAAGTTTCTACCTGTCTAGAACTGGGATTTATTTTGGTCAAACGACTAAAGGTGCATTTCCATAGTAATATTCATTAACTATCATTTTCTTCTGAAAGGGAGGCGAAAAAAATACCTCCCTGGTGTCCTCTATTGTCCGCCTCTTCCCACTTGGGCCCCGTACGATAGGGGTTTTCGTGACGCCCTCTCCGGGGTCCCACTGGGTATTGCCCAGCGCAACCCTTGAGTTTAGGAATCTTTAGAAAATAAAACTTTAAAGGGAATAAAGAACAATTTTGCTTTTTGTTAAAAAAAGATAGCAATAAGATAACGTTTTTAAAACTTCCTATATTTCCCAATCTTAAATTGCTCGGGGTTTATATACTATACTTCAATTACCCTTTAATAAAATTTGAATAAAAGGGCATTTTTTTTTTTCTCTAAATTTGGTAAAAAGGGAAACTTTCCCTCCATTATTATGAGGGAATGTTTTTTTTTTTGTTCCCAAACAATGTTTTTCTTGTCATTTGAAAAATTTTGCTTTAGTTCCCGCTTTTTTTTCCTTTAGGACTGTAAATTTTTAACCCCCTTTTTCTTTAATTACCTCCCCCACTGATGTTGCCCGGGCATACCCTTTACTCCATGTAAAAACAAAAACATAACATAAAAAGAAAAGAAAATACCCTTTTTTTTTTTATTTATTTTTTTTTTTTGCAAAAGAATGTTTCGATTAGTTTTTGATAACTCATTAAGAAAAGATTTTTAAAAAGATGCATCAAACATTATCATTTGGGAAATTCGCATGCTGTCTGCCCAGATCCATCGCATGGGAGGTGCCATTATATTTTTACTCCCTGGGTAAAAATACCCCTGGTCAAAAATCCCTGCTTTAGGTTAATCTGCCTGTGTCTTTGTCCAATCCCGGACAAGTAGAAAACCCTTTATAACATGAGGGCAAACGATTATATAATTTTACCTCATTTTTTCATATCTCATAATAAAGATAAAGTCAGTTGCTAAAATGGAAAAATGTGTTAACATTTAAAAAAAGGCCTTCTTTTTATGCAAGGTGTTTTGATTTTTGAAGATAAAAATAGTTTATATGGGTCTTCAAATTTTCGCCTCTACAGCAACTGGTGACATAGTGAAAATTATAGGGAAAGGATGTTAAGACATGTCTTTTTTTTTTTTTTTTTTTTAGGGCCGACAATGAGGTGGCCGTCTCAGAAAGATTAGCAAGGTTATTTGTGTACTTTTGTAATATTTTTTTTCCCCTTCTTGTAGAAGACAAAAATATATTTGCTAGATAAATGAAACTACAATAACCAACAATATTGGTTATCGTCGCATAGTTCCTTTTCTTCTTGTAGTAGGTACTAGAGACAAATTTCGTAGACGGGATTTAAAATTACTGAAAAAACTAGTCCACCTTCTGTACTGAGTCATCTTTTTCTTTATCATCATAAATTTGGGGGACCCATAATCGATGTTTATATTTCTTTTTATATCAGAAGGGAATGCACGGTATTGATATGCAACTTCTCGTGCAAGGATACGTCCATCTGCATATAGTTTATACATATGGGCCTTAAGGAAAGCTGAACATATTCCCTAGTTTTGCATTGGGGGACGATTGTAGAATTTGAGAGATGAGGTAAACAACTTTTTGGAAAAGCATTTCATTGCCCCTTGAGGTTAATTAGCAAAACATAACTGTGTCGAAAATGTGGGAACGGTGATGACTCTAGTTGGTAGATAATTAGCTGTTCAGGCGGAAATAGAGGGGGGAAACCCCGGGCCCGCCTTTTAACCTTGCGGAGATTGTTGAAACCCTATTCATTTCTCTCTAAATAGAATAAAAACAGCGACTTTTCAATCTATTATAATTAACCTGTTGTATAAGCCTAGAAATTTCAAACATACGAGATAGTGGTTATCGCATTTTCATTTAAAACAGAAAATTTAAGCCTGTTATTTTTCTTTTGTGTTCTCGCCTGTTGGGATGCGTGTTTGTGTAAGCTTGAAAGTCATAATAAAGGCATATTGAGTACAACAGAGTTTCATGATAGTTTTCATTGAATTATATCTTTATTATGAAGATGCCTTTGGGATGTAAGAACGACTAATATAACATGTAAAAAAACGAGAGGAGGTCGCATGCTTATCAGTCGTCCCGCAAAGTTAAGTAATATCTATCGAGTTATTCTTATTAGGCCTGCACATTTGTTACATTATGCATTTGTAAACATTTTAAAAATATTGATTATAGTATTTGCGAGTATTTTTTTTTTTTACATATGTATATAGATGAGAATGGACTTTGTCAGATCTATATTTTTGTCTTATATTCCCGATTTGTTATTGATTATGATAGTCTCTTTAAATTAGGGGGGGGTGTCCTCGCCTGTAACAGGGTCAATTATCGATTCAGTTACAAGTTCAAACATGACGTTTTTGCGGTGAGAGGGGGGGGAGGGGGTCTCTGAAGCACCTGGTATCGGGACCTTTGTGATGCCCAGCAGCTGGATTTTTTTTGTTTGTTTGCGTGCTCCTTCCTCTTCTTCTATTTTATTATTGCTTTGGAGAGGAGGGGGCACCCTTCAGGTATGTGTATTGGCATCATTAGAGGGCATTTTGGATTTAAAAAATTGGGAAGGTGATCACTCGTCTGTAAAAAGGGTCAATTATCGATTCTTTACAATTAAAACATAATAATTCGTGGTGCAAGGGGGGGGGGGGGGATTTTGTAGCACCTGGCATCGGTGCTATCTTTGCGTTGTCAGAGGGGTGGATGCACTTTTTTTTTTTGTCTGTTGCTTCTTTTTCCTCTTATAGTTAGCAGCTGGATGCATGTTTTTTGTCTGTTTCTTCTTCTTCCTTTTTTTATTAATTTTATTTTTTGGAGAGGAGGGGCCCCTTCATGTGTTAGACACTTGAATCTTCTTCCTTTTATTCTTCATATTTTATTGCTTTGGAAAGGGGGGAAAGGGGAAAAGGACACCCTTCAGGTTGTGTTATGGTTGGGCATAAATAAATATGGTAATGATTCCGTTAAGGTCTTTGATCATTTCGGTTTCCGGTGAAATTACCCCTGCTTCTTGTTACGACACGTAAAGTGATTCTTTTGTCAAGTCGCCTGAAATGGGAGGGGGGGAGGAGGGAAGGGACACCCTACAGTGTGCTTCTTAAACTTATTGAGCCGGTTAATGAGTTCCCCCCCAGTTCCATCACTGATTATGATAACACTTAAAAATGCCCACTTTCTTTATTATCGTCATTTTCGATGTAAGGATCTGGTGGGAGTTTTGGCACCATTAACTATGGTTAAGATTTCGGTTACGGTCATTTTATTACGATTTCATTCCCGGGTTTTCCGGGGGTCATTAACCTACTTCCCGTTTTCACACTCATGTACGCACGTGGGGGGTCCGTTTTGGGCCCCATACACCATTTATATATTTAACACTCACACAGATATATATATAATATTATATATATATATATATATAGTATTAATATATATATATATTAAAAAAAAAAAAAAAAAAAAAATATTAAAAAATTTTATATATAAATATATAAATATATATTATATTATTATATACACAATTTTACACACTGCATACACACACACACACACCACACACAACACACCACACACACACACACACACACACACAAAACAAAAACACACAACAAAACCACACACCCCCAACACATAAAAACCACCACAACACACACACAAGGTAAATATGATGTATTTTGTATATATATATTTTTTATATATTAATATAATATATTTTTATAATATATATATAATATATTTATATATAGTCGCGCACACAAATATTTATATATATAATTGTGTCCGCCATATAAAATTTATATATAATATATATATATATATATATATTTTAAATTATATATTATATATAAAAATATATATATATACAATCATACATTTCACCTTGTGTGTGTGGTTGTGGTTTTGGGTTTGTGTGTGTGTGGTGTGTGTGTGTGTGGTGTGTGTGTGTGTGTGTGTGTGTGTGTTGTGTGTGTGTGTGTGTGTGTGTGTGGGGTATGCATTGTTATTGTTAATATATATATTTTTTTAAATTATAAAAAAAATTTATAAAAATATATATAAAATATATATTTTATATATATATATATATATATATATTATATTATTATATATATATATATATATATATAATATATAAAGTTTTTGTGTGAGTGTATACATAATTAAATACGTGTATGGGCCAAAACGTGACCCCCACGTGCGTACATGAGTGTGAAACGGGAAGTAGGTTAATGACCACCGAAACCGGAATGATAATCTAACAATGACCTAACCGAAAAACATTAACCATAGTTAATGGTCCTAACATGCCCCCAACTGCCTTTCCATCGTAAAGCGTATAAAAACAGAAAAGTAGGGATAATTTAAAGGGTTACAAATCATGATCGAACGGTGGAACCATTAACCGCTCTAATAATGTTTTAAACCCACCTGTAGGGGGTCCCTTCCCTCCTCCCCCCCTCTCCATTACAGGCGATTGACAAAACGAATCACTTTACGTGTCGTAACAAGAAACAGGGATAAATTAAAACCGAAACCGAAAGTGATCAAAGACCTTAAAACCCGGGAAACATTATCCAAATTTATTGATGCCCAACAATACACACACACCTGAAGGTGTCCTTTCCCTTTCCCCCCTTTCCCAAAACAATAATAATATGAAGAATAAGAGGAAAAAGTTTTTAATGATGTCTAACACACTGAAGGGGGCCCCTCCTCTCCAAAGTAATAATTAATAAGAAAAGGAAGAAGAAGAAACAGACAAACAAACATGCATCCAGCTGCTACATATAAGAGGAAGAAGAAGCAACAGACAAACAAACAACGTGCATCCATCCATCTGACATACGCAAAGATATGCACCCGATGCCAGGTGCTACAAATCCCCCCCCCCCCCCTTGCACCACGATATTCATTATGTTTGAACTTGTAACTGAATCGTAATTGACCTTGTTACAGACGAGTGATCACCTCTCCTAATTATTCATAATCCATAAATGTCCCTCTAATGATGCCTAATACACATACCTGAAGGGTGCCCCCCTCCTCTCCAAAGCAATAATAATAATAAGAAGAAGAGGAAGGAGCACGCAAACAAACAAACAATCCAGCTGCTGACATACACAAAGGTCCCGATACCAGGTGCTTCAGATGACCCCATCCCCCACCTCTCACCGCAATATACGTCATGTTTGAACTTGTAACTGAATCGATATTGACCCTGTTACAGGCGAGTGATCACCCCCTCCTAATTAATGAGACTATCATAATCAATACAATACGTGAATATAAGACAAAATATATGCATCTGGCAAAATCCATTTCTCACGCCATATACATTTGTAAGAAAAAATATTCGCAAAGACTATAATCATTGCCTTTAAAATGCTTACAGATCCATAATAAAACAAAGGTACAGGCCTAATAAGAATAACTCGATAGATATTACTTAACTTTGCGGGACGACTGATAAGCATGCGACCTCCTCTCGTTTTTTTACATGTTATATTAGTCGTTCTTACATCCCAAAGGCATCTTCATAATAAAGATATAATTCAATGAAAACTATCATGAACTCCTGTTGTACTCAATATGCCCTTTATTATGACTTTCAAGCTTACACAAACACGCATCCCAACAGGCGAGAACACAAAAGAAAAATAACAGGCTTAATTTTCTGTGTAAATGAAAATGCGATAACCACTATCTCGTATGTTTGAAATTTCTAGGCTTATACAACAGGTTAATTACCTAATAGATTGAAAAGTCGCTGATTTTTATTCTATTTAGAGAGAATGAATAGGGTTTTCAACGTATATACTCCGCAAGGTCAAACACAGGTCCGGGTTTCACCCTCATATTTCCGCCTGAACAGCTAATTATCTACCAACTAGAGTCATCACCTGTTTCCCACATGTCCGACACAGTTATGTTTTGCTAATTAACCTCAAGGGGCAATGAAATGCTTTTCCAAAAAGTGTTCTACCTCATCTCTCAAATTTCTACAATCGTCAATGCAAACTAGGGAATATGTTCAGCTTTTCCTTAAGGCCCATATGTATAACTATATGCAGATGGACGTATCCTTGCACGAGAAGTTGCATATCAATACCGTGCATTCCCCTTCTGATATAAAAAGACCAATATAAACATCGATTATGGGTCCTCCATTTTATGATGATAAAAGAAAAGATGACTCAGTACAGAAGGTGGACTAGCTTTTTCAGTAATTTACTCCCGTCTACGAAATTTGTCTCTAGTACCTACTTACAAGAGAAAAGGAACTATGCGACGATAACCAATATTGTTGGTTATTGTAGTTTCATTTATCTAGCAAATATACTTTTTGTCTTCTACAAGAACGGAAAAATATTACAAAAGTACACAAATAACCTTGCTAATCTTTCTGAGACGGCCACCTCATTGTCGACTAAAAAAAAAAAAAAAAAAAAAAGACATGTCTTAACATCCTTTGCCTATAATTTTTCACTATGTCACCAGTTGCTGTAGAGGGCGAAAATTGTTGAAGACCCATATAAACTATTTTTAATCTTCAAAATCAAAACACTTGCATAAAAGAAGGCTTTTATTAATGTTAACACATTTTTTTCCATTTTAGCAACTGACTTTATCTTTATTATGAGATATGAAAAAATGAGGTAAAATTATATAACTCGTTTGCCCTCATGTTATAAAGCTTTTCTACTTGTCCGGGTATTGGACAAAGACACAGGCAATTAACCTAAATGCAGGGATTTTTGACCATGGGTATTTTTACCTCAGGAGTAAAAATATAATGGCACCTCCGATGCGATGGATCTGGCAGACAGCATGCGAATTTCCAACTGATAATGTTTGATGCATCTTTTAAAATCTTTTCTTAACTGAGTTATCAACAACTAATCGAAACATTCTCTTGCAAAAATAAATAAATAAATAAAATAAATAAAGGTACTTTCTTTTTCTTGTTATGTTATGTTATTCTCGTTTTTACATGGAGTAAGGGGTATATGACGAGCAACATACAGTGGAGGAGGTAAGTTATAGAGAAAGGGTTGAAAATTACAGTCCTAAAGGAGAAAAGCGGGAACTGAAGCAATAATTTCTAATGACAAGTAAAACATTCGTTTGGGAACAAAAAAAAATCACATTACCTCATAATAATGGAGGGAAAGCTTCCTTTTACCTAATTTAGAGAAATAAAAATGCCCTTTTATTCAAATTTTATTAAAGGGTAATTGAAGTATATGTATATGAACCGAGCAATTTTTAAGACTTGGGAAATATATGGCAAGTGTTAAAACGTTATCTTATTGCTATCATCTTTAACAAAAAGCTAAATTGTTCATTATTGCCTTTAAAGTCTTATTTATCTAAAGATGTCCTAAACTCTAATGGTGCGCTGGGCAATACCCAGATGACGGACAACCGGAGAGAGGCGTCAGCGATACCCCTACTCGTCACGGCCAAGTGAGGAAGAGGCTGACAATAGAGGACACCAGGGAGGTATTTTTTTTCGCCTCCTTGCATGAAGAACTGCATAGTTAATGAATATCTACTATGGAAATCGCACCCTTTCAGTCGTTTGACCAAGGTAAATCCCCATGTTCTAGACAGGTAGAAACTTCTCTGAACGGCTTGTCTCTGTTGCTGGTCCTTGTAGCACATCCTTCTACACACCTACTCGTTCCGCTAGCTCACGGTTGCCCTTCCTATCAAACATGCCATAGTTTCTTGGCGGGGCTTCTCCCCTTCTCCAACATATGCTCCTCCCCCTGTCCTCGACTAAACGTGATGCTGTATTTAGTGATTATAATAATAAATGTAGCTATAACAGAGTTCACATGACACTAACTAAATATGTATGGACAGGCTTTACTTAGAATTGGTGATGCTTATAGCCAATCACACTTGGAGTTCGC
>NW_023640292.1:8862-38862 GCF_015228065.2 Penaeus monodon
TGTCACTATTGCTTATGGCGAAAAATTTAAAAACCATATAAAATTTTTAATCTTCAAAAATCAAAAAACTTACAAAAAGAAGGCTTTGACAAATTGTATCACATTCCGCAAGTATAATAAGCATAAATAAGTTTAGAAGAAGTATACAAACAAACATGCATCCAGCTGCAGACATATATACAAAGGTCCCGATACTTACCCGCGCGCACAGTCGCGCATTTTAGTTTTCTTTGTGTAAAATGGTTATATCGTAAGTTTATTAAAAACATCGATATCGAAGATAATGTCCATGGTCAAAAATCCCTAATTTAGGTTAATTTGTCTGTGTCTTTTCCAATGCACGAACAATTATAAAGCTTTATAACATGAGGGGCAAACTTTAAATTTTATTTTACCTTATTTTTTCATATTTCATAAAAGTCCTTGGTTTTAATAAAGAGTCAGTTCCCTAAAAGAGGGAAATGTGTTAACAATTAATCAGAACCTTTTTATACAAGTGTTTTGATTTTTGAAGATAAAAATATTTTATATGCGCCACTACAGCAACTTGTGACAGTGAAAAATTATAGGCGAAGGATGTTAAGACATAACCAGTGTTTTCTTCATTTGGCATGATTGTATATTAACTTATTCAGAAAATATTGAAGAGGTCGAATATCAAGTTTTATTCGGTGCCAACGTAAAAATATTTTTCTCTTTGTGAAAGGAGATTTAAGAAAATATATGCATGTATTTCTTAAAAAGTGGTGCCTGAATGCGCGTTTCCCGATAAAGTAAATCACCGTAGTCCGACGGTGAGATGGCCGTCTCCGAAAGATAACAACTTATCTAGCACCCCATCTCTCACCGCATGTTTGTAAGCAGGTGAGAAAGACAATGGCGGGGAAATCGAGAAGTAAAGTTTGGTTGACTTTTGTCCTTTAGCAAGGTTATTTGGTCCTTTTGCAATATTTTCCCCGTTCTTGTAGGAGACAAGAAGTATATTTGCTAGATAAAGGAACTACAGTAACCAACAATATGGTTATCATTGCATCGTTCCTTTTCTTCCCATATAATTGTAGGCAGGTACTACAGACAAATTTCGTTTTGGCGAGAGTAAATTACTGAAAAAGCTAGTCCACCTTCTCTTTGATTCGTTTCCTTTTTTTTATATCATCATAAAACGGAAGATCCATAGTCGATGTTTTCACTTTTTTTTCTTTTTTTATAGAAAAGGGATTGATATACAAACTCTCATGGGAAGGGTATGCCCTCTGTATATAGTTATACATATAGATCTTCAGGGAAAGCTGAACACATTTCTTAAATTTTCATTGGAGATTGTAGATTTTAGAGATGAAGTAGGAAACATTGCATTGCCCGTTGAGGTTAATTAGCAAAACATAACTTGGTCGACAATGTGGGGACAGGTGATGACCCTAGTTGGTAGACAATTAGCTGTTAGGCGGAAATAGAAGGGGAAACCTGCCTTTGACCTAGCGCAGATAAAGTTAAAAACCTATTAATTCTCTCTAAATAGAATAAAACAGCAACTTTTCAATCTATTAACTAATTAACCTGTGGTTCCTGGAATTTTTAAAACATACGAGAAAGTTCTCGCCTGTTCGTACGCGTTTGCATAAGCTTGAAAGTCATAATAAAGGCATATTGAGTACAACAAGAGTTTTCACGATTTTTTTCATTGAATTGTATTTTTACATTGAAGATGCCTTTGGGATGTAAGAACGACTAGTATAACAGTTACAATGAGAGGAGGTCGCAAACTTATCATCGTCCCGCGAATTAAGTATTTCTTTTGAGTTATTCTTATTAGGCCTGCACCTTTGGCAGGCCTATTAGCATCTGTAAACATTTTAAAGATATTGATTATAGTCTTTTTTCGAGTATTTTTTTTACATATGTATATGGTGAGAAATGGACTTTGTCAGATGCATATATTTATGTCTTATATAATGCGAACATTATCAATCTCAATATGGATTAAAACGGATTTCCTTTTCTTGTTTGGTTTCACCTCAAGACGAGATTGCACTGCGCCGTCTTACCTCTGAGCAGGAAGAGATGGATGCATTATCATCGTCGTTATATGGAACTTGAGTGATATGATTTCTGTATGTGTCTGTGCTAAAAGTATATTTAAAGACAATAATAAAAGATATTAAAGCAACAATTTTTAAATCTTTTTGCTGCAATGAATTTTTATTATTGGGTGCTTTAGCGATTTAAGGTAAACTACGTGTCAAGACATGTCGGAAGCTAAATGAAATTATCGAATCAATACCCATGATCCCTTTCAGATCAATATACTTAACCTGTATCGCATCTATGACTAGCTGAGAATACCATTTTTTACCTGGGTCCGGGGGGCACACTGTGTTGGGTGAGAGGTAAGGGTGAGGATGGGAGGGAAGGGGAATTTCCCTCTCCCTGTCACGGCTATTGATCATGTCACGTTCATTACCATAGGTGTGATCACTCACAGTTCAGTGCGGGGCGTATTTCTCCTTAGCAAGATTTTGTGGCTGGTGAGTTATTTTTTTTGCTTCTTCTATTTCTTACATTATTGCTTTGTAATGGAGTTGGGAGGAATGGGGGGCAGGGCGGTAGGAAGGAAGGAGGGGTCACCTGTTTTCGCGTCAACAATCTTGAATTTGGTCATTACCTGACCTGACTTCAGTCCGTCCTGTGGTTGTTCTGATGGGGTGGGGTGTGTGGATGGGTAGGGTTCTTTCCCTTCCGTGTTTATCTGTTACTGATTATGAGAGGGGGATCATGCGTCTGTAACACGGTCATTTGTCGATCAGTTAAAAGTTAAAACATGATGAATATTGCGGTGCGTTTGGGGGTGGGGGTCATCTGTATCACCTGGCATCGGGACCTTTGCGTATGCATCAGCTGGATGCATATTTGTTTGTTAGTCTGCTTCTTCTTAACTTATTCTTATGCTTAATACTTGCGGAAATGTGTTAACAATTAGTCAAAGCCTTCTTTTTTTATAAGTGTTTTGATTTTTGATGATAAAATAGTTTATATGGGTCTTTAACTATTTCGCCACTACTGCAACTAGTGACATAGTGAAAAAAAGGGTGTTAGACCTATCAGGGTTTTTTTTCATTTGGCATGATTGTGTATTAACTTATTCAGAAATTGAAGAGGTCGAGTAGCAAGTTTTATTCAATGCTTACGTAAAGATATTTCTCACTTTGTAAAAGAGATTTAAGAAATATATGCATGTATTACTTAAAAAGTGCTGCCCGAATGCGCGTTTCCCGATAAAGTAAATCACCCTAGTCCGAAATAACAGCTTATCTAGCCCCATCTCTTACCGCATGTTTGTGGGCAAGTGAGGAAGACAATGGCGGGGAAATCGAGAAGTAAAATTTTGGTTGACTTGTTTTCTGGTTTGTAAGATTATTGTGTCCTTTTACATATTATTCCCGTTCTTGTGGGAGACGAAAAATATATTTCCTAGATAAACGAAATTACAGTCACTAACAATATTGGTTACCGTTGCATAGTTCCTTTCCTTCCTGTATACTTGTAAGCAGGTACTATAGAAAATTTCGTGGAAGGGGAGTAAATTACTGAAAAGCTATCACCTGGGGCTGATTCTCTTATATCGTCATAAAACGGAGGATGTATTGGTATGAAACCCTCTCATGGAAGGCTACCCCCGTCTGTATATAGTCATACATGGGGCCTAAAGGGAAAGCTAAACATTTTTCCTAAGTTGCATTGTAGGTTGAAAAAAATAAAAAAAATGAGGCAGGAACATTTTAGGAAAAGCACTGGTAGATAATTATTTTGTTTGGGCATAAATATGAGGGGGATCCCTCCTTTGATCTGGCGCAGATACCTTGAAAACCCTATTAATGCTCTCTAAATAGAATAAAAACACAACTTTTCAATCTATTAGGTAATTAACCTGTTAGTTTATAAGCATGAAACGTGCAAACATATGAAATAGTGGTTATCGCATTTACATTTGCACAGAAAATTTAAATCTGTTATTTTTCTTTTATTTGTGTTATCACCTCCTATGATGTGTGTTTGTGTAAGCTGAGAGTCATAAAAAAGGCATAAAGAGTACAACAAGAGTTTTCATGATCCTCTTTATTGAAGATGGCTTTGGGATTAAGAACGACTAGTATAACATGTTAAAAGATGAGAGGAGGTCGCAAGCTTATTAATCGTTCCGCGAAATTAAGTATTTCTGTTTGGTATTCTAATTAGGCCTACATCTTTGTTATTTATGCATTTGTAAACATTTGTAATATCATTAAAGATATTGATTATAGTCTTTCGAGTAATTTTTTTTTTCATATGTATATGGGTGAGAAATGGACTTTTGTCAGATGCATATATTTTTGTTTATATAATGCGAACATTATCAATCTCAGTATGGTTAAAATGATTTCCTTTTCTTGTTTGGTTACACCTCAAGACGAGATTGCCCGCCGCGTCATTGCCTCTGAGCAAGAAGGGGTTGTGTATTATCAATCGTCGTTAATGGAACGACGATATGATTTGTGTTTGTGTCTGTTTGTTTGTACTAAAGGTATATTTGAAGACAATAATAAGACATTAAAGCAACAATTTTATAATCCTTTTGGCTGCAATGAATTCTTATTACTGGGGTGGGAGGGAAGGGGAACTCCCTCTCCCTGTCACGGTTATTGATCATGTCACGCTCATTAGCTATAGGTAAGATCGCTCACCTGTAACAGTTCAGTGCAGGGCTTTATTATCTCCTTAATCTTACTATTATTGCTTTGTAATGGGGTATGGAGGAATGTGGGGCAGGGGCGGTAGGAAGGGAAGGAGGGAAAGGGACCTCCCTCTCCCTGTCACGGTTATTGATCATGTCACGCATGAGCGCGCGCGTGTGTTTGTGTGGTTGTGTGTGTGTGTCTTGTATGAGTTGTTTTATATAATGGAAAATAAACATAATTGTATTCTTATCCCTGACACGGCGAGGGAGGGACGGTAATTATTGGTCATTAGCAGACCTGTTGTGTGACTGACCTGATAGGGGGGGACGTTAGGGTTCTCTCCCTTCCAGCGTTATTTGTTATTGATTATGACAGAATCATTCATTAGGAGGGATGATCACTCGTGTGTAACAGGTCAATTATCGATCCAGGTACAAGTTTAAGCATGATGAATATTGCGGTGCGGGGTGGGAGGGTATGGGAGAGGAGTGCTGATGGAGTGGGGTAGGAGAGGTGGGGGAGGGATCATCTGTGGTACCAGGCATTATTGTTTGAGAGAGGAGGGTACTCCTCCAGGTGTGTGTGTAATGGTGTTAGACAACATTAACTATGGTTAATGACTCCGTTATGGTATTGATTATGTAATCACTTTCTGTGTCATTACCCTACTTCTTGTTGTGACGCGTAAGGTGACGTCGTTCGTGTCCTAGTCGTCTGTATTGGAGAGGAGGGGAAGGGGAGGGACACCCTTCAGGTGTACCTGTTAGATATCATTAGAGTCGGTTAATGATTTCCAGTTCCGATCACTGATTATGATAACCACTTTAATTATGCCTACTTTCTGCTATGATGCGCCATGGACGACTGTAAGGTAGTCTGGTGTGCATGCTAGCCATCATTTACTATGGTTAATGAATCTGGTTACGGTCATTGATTACATTAATCACTTCCGGCTACGGTCATTGGCTACGTAATCAATTGCGGTTTCCGGTGGTCATTACCCTACTTCCTGTTTTCACACTCATTACGTACGTGAGAGGAGGAGTTTCTGGCCTTACTTGCATACTCACGCTATGGCAAAGGATAATGAGATGGTGAGGGTGAGGTTACGGCAGTCACGGAGCGCCAGGTGACAAGGTGAAGGTATTTAAAAAACGGGGATGTAAGGGCTGTGGCAAAGGGGAGGTTTAACTTTTATTTAACAATTTAAAAGATTACAACAAAAAACAAAAGAAAACCAACTACGTTAAAACAGAACTAGAACACAAACAAAACAAAAACTGAACAAAACAAGGGAAGGGGAAGGGGAAAGGTGAAAATGAAGGAGTAGCAGGTGGCTTCAAAGGATGCAGCCGAGCCTTAAAAAATGCATCCACTTCTTCGTCCCATGCCAAAGAATAAAGATCATGACCTAATCCCGGTCTCCGGCCGGAACGAAAGGTGGTGTCGAGTCTATCCAGCCAGTCGGTATGCACAGGCATGGAGTATGTCGGTCCGTTACAGACCTACCTATGCCATTCGATGTTCAAAGGAATTCAGATGTAATAAATTGATCCCAATCTACCATATAGATCCATCTGATAGCTTTATTCTGAAAAAATCTGGAGTTTACGCTTGTTAGTGTATGTATCAAAGGTTAAACCAAGGACAAGAGGATCTGACTTGGAGAGGTGCTTGTAGTCTGTCGAAGGTGTTAAGGTAAATGTTTTCGTAAGGAGGAAGTTTTCGTGGTCTTACAATGAGAACTTTTTGTTTTTGTCACATTAGTCTTGATTTGCCATTTATGCTCCCATCTCGAGACGGTGTCCAGTTCGTCATTAATGCGCTGAATGACACCTGAAAGCGCATTGTGTCGAGCTAAGTGCGCACAGTCGTCAGCATAGAGGATAGTGAGTGAGTCTGTGTGTGTGGAGTCTGGAAGATCATTTGTGTAGTGTGTTGGCCTGAGTATGCTGCCCTGAGGTACTCCAGCATGCATTGAGATGGTGCCTGAAACTTTGTTTAAGAATTTAAATTTTAATCTGCGGTCATCATGAAAACTGCAGAGTAACTTTTTGATTAGAGGTGGGAAGTTAAATTTACTGCACAGCTTGTACTTCAGGCCAGCATACCAGACTGTGTCGAATTGTTTGTGTGAGAGAAGGTTATGGTCTTATAGATACTACCTTAGTTGAGTATTTATGATTTTTTTTTATTTGCTAAATGTCTCGAGTAGACTAATAGGGTGGTAACTCTTTGGGTCAGTCAGGTCTTTTTATGGCTTAGGAATTAGAGCCACTAAAGCAGCCCTTAAAGGGAAAAGGAAAAGTAGCCGGTAGCGAGAGAGGCGGTGTAAAGGTGAGTCAAAGCTTGTATAAGGTTGTCAGGAAGGTGAATAAGAGCGTCGCGTCCGAACTGTGAGGAGCCTGGAGCCTTACGAGGAAACCTCTTTATATTTTTTTTTACTTCCTCACACGAGATGGAGACTGTGAGTTCGAGGTGTCGTCCAGCCTATCCATTTCGGATAATTGGCTAGGGTTTTAGTTTCTACCCTGTTCTCTTGACTCCAGGTATAAATTTTTTCTTAAATTCTGGCAGTGAACAGAGGATGAGAAGGGTGAAGTAGAAAACTTGGGCCCAGTTTTTCTTCAAAATTTTAATAACATCCACGGGTTTCTAAAACTTTTACGTTATTATGAATGAGGTGGGAAAAAGGGGGGAGTTACTACCTTTAATTTTGTTTTTTTTTTTTTGCCAAAATTCCCGTGGATTAAAACAAAACTCTGTTACATTATACTTTTTTATTTTTATACTAAATCTGTCCAATATTTTTGCCCAGTCGTTATAAAGATTTATCGATGACGTGCCCTTCTTAGAATAGATAATCCCATCGAACATGGTTTAATCTGTTTAATTTTGATAAAACAGGTCAGGAGACATTTTGTCCTTTCAGAGGGCTGAATGATAAGACCTGAGGATGGTGCTCAGCATAGTTGAGGCATGGAGGCGAATATGTAATTCCAATGCCCATCTATTTTGGGAAACAAGCCCATAAAGTTTAAAATTCAAATTTTTTGATAATTTAGTTAAGATTTAAACGACTCATAGTCGCTGTTTATAATGGAAAGATCGTCTTTCTTGTTTAGTATGGTAATGTGGAAACTTTAATTATGATGGGTATGTGGTCTGAACCAACGTTGGCCCGGGTGGAAGGTGTTGTGGTGGGCAAGTGCTCCCCCTTTTCCCGACAACGAGATCAGGGCGTCCTTTTCTCTTTTTGTGTATGGGGTGAAAAAGTCGGGTCTTATGTAGTGGAGTGTTTCAAAAATAGAAAGTAGTTGCCTACCATGTACATTGGTAGTGCTGTGGTGTAGTGGGCGTGTAGGTAGCGTTGATATCTCCGGCAAAGACTGGGAGGTTTGTATAATTTAATAATTTGTTGAAGTCAGCAATTTGCAAATTAGTCCTTGGTTTTATATAGGCATGGAAAGGTAATGGGGAAAAGGCGTTCTTGTTCTAGAAAGTCGTAAAATATTACGGATTGAAAAGATTACCTTACATTTTCCTGAACGATCGAACCTCGATCAATGGTTCCTCGGGTCAGGAGAGAGTTTTTGCAGCAGGACAAAAGGGCGGAAGTCCTGGGAGTCGGCGGACCAGTTCCCAATACGTCCGCGTTGTCCCAAGCGCCCCCCAGAAGCGAACAAGGCAACGGCTCCCTCCAAGGGGAGAGGGACTCTTTTCTCGGCTTTCGGGAACAGCTCGACCGTCAATCTCGGAGCCGCTACTTTCGTCGTTAAGGATGGTGTCATCCATACGATGACGACGAGGCTGCGGGACTGGGGGATCCTTTTTTTCTTTTTTGGCGTGCTCGTTTGGTGGTGAGATCTGTTTGCGTTTGTGGGTTTAGTGTTTTTTGTAGTGTTAAGTGCTTGTGCAGTTTCTTTTGGATTTTGTTGTGGTGCTGGTTGCCCAAAACGAGGTGTCTTTGTGTAGAGCAATGAGCTCTGGTTAGTGCTTGTCACCTCAGTTGATGTGGTTTGTGGTGTTGTGGCGTATCCAGGGATTTATAAATTGTCGTCTTCGAAGATCTCCTCTGGACCCAAAAATGCTGGGGAAACCCTTTCTCTGTAACATTATAGGGACGTTGTTTGTGAATTTCTTTGCGCTGTATTTAGCAGCAATGAGAGCTACGTGTAAGATGGCTTGTATTTTTTGGGTTTGTGTTAATTGTGAATGTGTTGTTGAATTGGGGAGGTAGAGACAGAGTTATCCTGGATGTAGATTGCAGGTCGTCTGGGTGGGGCTAGTCTGAGCAGGGAGTGTGGCGGCTGTTGTGGCGTATGAGGGAGCAGTGTTTTGTTTTCCCTAAATTGATTTCGGTTTGTTTGAGTATTTTCCCTTTCCCTTTGGGGCAGGATCCGCTAACTGCAACGTGCGACCCCTCGCAGTTGCAGCATTTGATATTCTCCTTGCATATGGCGAAGAAGTGACCTTCGCCACCGCAACGGGAGCATCTGCGCGCGCGCGCGCGCGCGTGTGTGTGTGTGTGCATGTGTGTTTATTGTGTTCGTACCTGTAACAGTTAAGACATTTTTTCAATGTGGATAAACCCCTCTGGATCTATATTATAGGTTGGTGACCGATGTATTAAACATCATGATCCCACATATAAGAAATGTTTGGGGTTCTCTGGGGGAGAGACACGAATCTTAAAGATTCGTGACTCGGGAGGCTTGTAAACATCAAGGACAGTGACACCGTTCTTGGCGGATACTTCTTGGCTGATGGACTCACACGATCGTGGGAGAATCTTCCTGTCGATCTTTTCTTGCCACGACCGTGCATTTTGCATCGTTTTCGGAAGGGGACGAGAGTGAAACCTTTATCTTTTAATTTCCTTTGTCCTGAACACCTTTGATGGGTCAAAGGTGTTCAGTCTAGCAGGTGCTAATTTAGACAGAACGGGGGTAAGGTGGCTTAAGGCATCGAAAAGGAGGGGCTCCTACCTGCCTATTCGTTTCCTGTAGGAAGTTTTCTCGAGTGGCAGTCATGAGATGGTCTGCCATACCAGTTCCTAGCAAAAGAATGGCAACTCCCAAGGCACCGTAAGGCAGGCAAGCTAAGGCCCCCCAGATATACCCTCTCCTGCGGAGGTAAAGATCTGTCCACGTCCAGGGTCCACTTCACCAGAGGATGCGAAGCGAGTTATCCTAATGCCGAAAAAATACGTATAGTAATGAGTAAATACAGGGCACGAAGCTAATTGCGAGCAATTCGAATCGCGGCAACAAAACAGCCAGGGTATTACGCAAGAGCCAAGGTCGAGCCAAGTCGCTCTCTTTATCCTACCACAACGAAAACCTTGGGATCTAGAGGTCCTGAAAGCCACCGGGTTGCCTAAGTCCGATATGCGAAGATTAACCTCGCCCGGGCTATGCCCATAAGGGGAGGCCAGCCTGTGTCAACTAATGCCGACTCGCTCACGTGTGTCAACTGGTGCTGACTCAGTTGAACCTAGTCCTTACCCGCCCTGGTGCCCAGCCACAACAGTAACCTCCAGGCGACAGTTGCAACTTCTCGCGCCTGGACAGAGCGCGAACCGCCGACCCCTCGAATGAGAGGCCGACACGTTACCACTGTACTAGCCCGGAGGCTACCGGGTTGCCTCTCCTCTCTCTCTTTTATACTCTCTCCTCTCCCCTTCCCCTTCAGACGTGAAAATGGAATCCAGGAGGATTTCGAAACTCTTGTCCCGTTTTTAATAAAACTAGTTTGTGCATTGTGAGATATAATATATATATATATATATATATATTATATATATATATATATATATATATATATATATATATATATATATATATATATATATATATTATATATAATATACATATATATTGGTATTTAGATATGCATATACATACACGTGCGTATATTGTAATGTATATATATATATATATATATATATATATATATATATATATATATATATATATATATATATATATAGCTGTGTGTGTGTGTGTGTGCATGTAGGTATGTCCTATATACAAACACACACAACACACACACACAACACACCACACACACACCACACACACACACACACACACACACACACACAATATATATATATATAATATATATATATATATATATATATATATATATATATATATATATATATATATATAAACATACATGTGTGTGTGTGTGTGTATACACCTGAACACCTAGGTCTACTAATTTTATCAGCTCAGAAATGTTTTTTTTCAATCTTGTATCAGTTTGTTGAGGAGAGAAATGTAAGGTTTAAACTATAATTTCAGATCACAGACATGGCAAGATGGTTGTATATTTAATTGTATGGTGAAATAGCGGCCTAAAAGGTCAACATTAAATAAAGATAAAGACAAGATATAACAGATGAATAAAGATGACAAGATACCTGAACTACATCTGGTTATCATCGACGTGACCTCTTTTAAATTATCTATATATGTAATCTAAAAGTATTTATATGAAAGGGCGTGACATAAATCAACCTTGTGCATACATGATTTGTTCTTCTTCAGACGTAATTCTATAAAGTTGAATCGCCGTGGCGGTGCAACTCGTTATTCACTGAATGGCATGTGGTTTGTGTAAAGTTAGACATTTGAAATGAGGAACTGAATCCGAACGAAGGCAAGTGAGTTGGGAAGGGTCCGACATCACTTTTCTTTTCCTGTTGGAGTCTCCTTACGTGTACGTTCTCTCGCCAGTGTCCCCTAAATGTCCATTGCGGCTCCCGAGTGTCCCTCAGGTGTTTTACTATCTCTGTCTACTTATGTGTCCTCATATTTTTCCCTCCTTCCCTAAATTTTTGTTTGTCTGCGCGACAGTGTCTCTCCCTGCATGTGGCCGAAACATTTTCCTGCGTTTTATTGTCTCCCCTTCTGTTTCTCTCTGTTTATATACTTGCGTCTCCCTGACACCCCTCCCCTCCCTTTTGGGGTTTTTGTGCATTTATCTGTGTCTGTGCATCTCACTATTTTCCATTCTTCTGTCTGTTTGTGCGTTTCCGTCTGCTTTCCTCCATGTAAAATGAGCCTACTTGCCTCCCTCCCTTAGATTATGCGACTGTCCTTTTGTGTTTGCGCGTCTTTGTGTGTACAGGTATATATGTCTGTCATCCGTCGTTTAGGACTTTTATGTGTTAAAATCCCCCGGGTGTCCCCACGCCCTGTAAAAATGTTACATGTCTCCTTCAGTGTCCCGTGTCTTCGCGTCCTCTGTGTGCTTGTGTCTCCCCTCTTTTGTTTGTTTTATCTTCCGGTCTATCAACCGCTGCATGTGCTTGTGATTTGCCCTTTCTTTTGCCCTTCCTGTAATTTTGAACTTGTCCCTCTTATTTTCCCTATCATGTACAGCTGGCTGAATAAATCCGAGGCCACCATAAATTATCAAGTTGAGATTTTATCTGGTAACACTGTATAATAAAAAACAGTGTGTACGTGTGTGTGTATATACGCACGCACCCCACACACACACAAAACACACACACACACACACACACACACACACACACAACACCACACACACACACACACACACACAGTGTGTGCATTCAGATATAGCGATATAAACCCTGATGTTAACTTAACAATATTAAAAAAAAGGACTAAACAAAAATTTGTCACTCCATTCAAATATTTTAAAAAGGGAAAAGTTAATGCCCCTAGGTATAACGCTTTACATCTTACACTTGCTAAAGAAATGAATGTTCTAAAATAAAGTAACAATAATCATAAAAGAAACGAAAAAATAAACAAGTAAAAAATATTCCCTTTTGGCATATTCCCATTTTCCTTTAGATAACATTAAAACTGATTCCATTTAACCTAGATGTTTGTTTTGTACAAAGAGCGAAAACAAGTTCCTTATATATATATATATATATATATATATATATATATATATATATATATATTATATTATATGTATATAAAAAAAAAAAAAAAAAAAAAAAAAAAAAAAAAATTTATATTATATTATATTATATATTGTATATATATTTTATATATATATATTATATATATATAATATATACACATAAGGATATATATATTATATAATAAAATTTTAATATATATATAATTTATATTATATATTTTATATACACATAAGGATTATATATATATTATATATATAATATATATATTCTTTGTATATTATATATATATTAATATGCACACACACACACACCACACCCCACACACACACACACATATATATATATATATATATAAAATATATATATATTATATATTATATATATATATATATATTTATATTATATTATTATAAACATATATTTCATATATATTTTTTATAATATATTATATATATATTTATATATATTATACATATACACATATATATATATAAAAATATATATACATATAATATATATATTTATATATATATATAAAATATATATAATATATATATATATTTATATAAATATATGTATCTTATGTATTCTTATGAAACTCTGTTTATACGACTCTACTTTCACGTCCGAAAGATTTGTCGTTACCCTATACATACATACATAACGGTAGGGTTCATGTCTGAGCCGCCCCTGGTCCTAGCATGATACTTAATTGTAGTTTCATGTTGTGATGCTCTTGGAGTGAGTACGTGGTAGGGGCCCCAGTTCCTTTCCACGGAGAGTGCCGGTGGTACCTTTTAGGTAATCATTCTCTCTATTTATCCGGGCTAGGGACCAGCACTTGACTTTGGGCTGGTTTGGCCACCCAGTGGCTAGGTAGGCAATCAGGTGAAGTTCCTTGCCCAAGGGAAAACTCGGCGTCGGTGACTTAAACCCTCATTCAGTTTCCCGTCGTGACAGTGTTGATCCGACGCTCTTTTGTTACCCAAATTACCTTAATTGTTTCAAAACTTTCAAAATACCCTGGCTGTTTTGCGTCACCTTACGTTTTTACCGGATTCTAATTGCTCGCAATTACTTCGTGCCTTCTATTTACTCTTTACTATACTATTTTTTCGGCATTAAAACTCGCTTCGCATCCTCGGGAAGGGGCCCCTGGACTGGACGATCTTTACCCCCCGTAGGAGGGGTGTGTCTGGGGGCCTTAGCTTCCCTGCCTTACGGGCCTTGGGAGTGCCTCCTTTCTAGGCGGGTGGCAGCTATCTCATACTGCCACCTTAAAAAAAAATCGTATGGAAAACGATTGGCGGTAGAACCCCTCCTTTTCGACGTCTTAACCCCCTTACCCTGTTCTGTCAATTTAAACCTCTGACTGAACACCTTTACCCTTTAAACATCACCCACGCTATGGCATGACCATGGGCCATGTCAAAAAAATTGTCAATTGTCATCTTTGTGAGGGGCCTCCGAAAATCCCCCAACTCACTGGGGCAGTCACAAACCCCTCTTTAAGATCCAAAATGGCTTAAAGGTGGAGTATCAAACCTGAAAACTGACCCCTTTCCCTCTCGACCGAAGGCCAAGGAAATTAAAAAGTCAAGGTTTCACTCCGCCCAAAGTCCGGCCCGTGGCTAAAAAATCGACATTGTCCTTGAGTTTCAACCCCCCGAGTCATGAATCGTTAAGATTCGTTCTCTGCCCCAGAGGAAGCCCAGACCTTTTTACACGGGGGGTTTTATGTTTAAAAATCGGCCCAAAAACCTAAAATATAACCCAAGTTTTTAAAATCCCTTTAAACATCCTTAACTGTTACGGGTACCACAAAAAACACCCACAACCCAACACACACACACCCACAAACCACACCCCCCACACCCACACACCCACCCACCCACACACCACACGCGATGCTCCCGTTGCGGTGGCGAAGGTCATTTTTTTCCCAAAATGCAAGAGAGTTCATGCTGCAACTGCGGGGGGTCGCCGTTGCGTTGGCGGATCCTGCCCCAAACGGGGGAAATCCAAAAAAAACAAATCACTTAGGGGAAAAAAAAACTGCTCCCTCATACCCCAACACCGCCACACTACCTGCCCAACAACCACCCAGACGCCCTACACTCATCCAGTCAGGTTATTCCCCTCCGGGGTCCCTTATCCTTCCCCACTCCCTGTATAAAAAGCAAAAACTAATTTCCTCTTGCTACTTAAAACAAATTATTCAGTTATCAACCCCCAGTTTTCTTTGCCGGAGATTCAACCTACCCACACGACACTAACCACAGCACTACCATGGACACGTAGCCACTACTTTCTTTTTTAAAACCAAAAAAGACTCCACTACATAAGCCCAGTTCTTCACCTCATACAAAAATAGAAAAAAGGGCCGCCCTAATCTCTTGTCGGGAAAAGGGCAGCATTTTGCCTCCACACACACCTTCCCCCCGTCCGATTTTGGTTCAGACCACAACCCTCATAAAAAAAATTTCCACTCCCCCAAACAAAACAAAGAAAGACATCTTGGGGATAAACAAGTAGACTGGGGCCCTTTATTCTTATTAATGATAAAAACTGACCTATTTTCGAAGTCGTTTTCCCAAAAATTTCAACAAAAAAACCCATGTTCGATGGGACTTATCTATTCAAAGAAACCTCATCGATATTTTTTTGATAAATTTTGGGACAGACTTGTTAAAAAATAGAATGCCGGTTCCGATCTACGGAAGTTGGGGAAAAAATTAAAAAACTTAAAGTGTTGAGCGACCTTCGACATCCTATCCTCTATGCTGACGACTTAACCACTTAGCTCGACACAAGGCTTTCGGGTGTCGTTCAGCGCATTATGCAACAACACCTCTCGGATGGAAGCATAGATGGCTATCAGACTAAAGCGACAAAAAAAAAATTCTCTTTGTAAAACCCAAAAACTTCTCCTTACGATAAATTTACCCCTCACCTTTAAAAAACCACAACACCTCTCCAAAACAATCCCCTTGTACCCCCCTTGGGTTTAAACCTTTGATACCTACTTTTGATTTCACCTGCATTTATTTAAGGCCGCCTTGGCTAAAAAACTTTACATTCGCTTTATCGATTTAAAAATGCGGCCCCACCAAAGCTCATCTTACAAAACACTGATCAAAACCTCATATCCACCCCTTTCCTCACATAAACAACATACACTAACAAGCGCAAACTCCAGCTTTTTCGAATAAAATGCTCAGATGGGGTCTATATGGTAATTGGGGTAAATTTAATTCAACATCTGACCCTCGAGGGCTTCTCTGCTTCCTCTGAAATTCGAGTGGCATATATTGGGCTGTAAAAAGACCGCACTCCGTGCTTGGCATACCGACTGGGTGGGTTAGACTCAAAACCCCTCTTTTTTTCCGGCCCGGGGACCGGGTTTTGGCCATGATCTTTATTCTTTGGGATGGGCGAAAAAGTGGGAAAAAAGCGTTTTTTAGGCTCGGCCACTCCTTTGAACCCCCCTCTCCTTCTCTTCACTTTTTTCCCTTCCCCCATCCCCTTTTTTTTTTGTTCAATTTTTGTTTTGTTTGTGTTCCCCGTTCTTTTTTTCTAATTTGTTTACTTTTGGTTTTTGTTGTAATTTCTTATTCGTAAAAAAAAGTTTAAACCTTCCCCTTTTCCACAGCCTTGACATCCCCGCTTTTTAAAACCCTTTGCTCTCACCTGACCCTTTGTGCTGCCCTCCCCACCCCCCCTTATCCTTTTTAGACCCAACATCCTTTTCCTTCCCTCCCACCCATGTTTCGGTTTCCGACACGTGACACTTGCTGCTATACCATGCCAGGACCACAAAACCTTTTCGTAGGTTTTATGCGGCCAAGGAAAGAATTTTCACGGCCCGTGGGTTATCCAAAATGAGATGGCCCCCAGGGGGCCCCGCTCTCAGTAACCTGCTCTGACGAAGGGGGAAACCTTCTGTTGACACAGTCGGGAATGGGCCCTCCCTATTCGCCCCCCCCCGAGCTTCAAAAACATAGGTTACCGGGGATAAAACCCGAGCACCCCGCGATGGGGCCTAAACTGTTAACTTTTTCCCCCTCCCATTAGCCCAGAATCCCGCTTTTTTGCTATAGCGGGGTCCCGGGCCGGCGCCCTGACCCACTCCCCGAACCCGCGAGCACGCACTCCAGTCGGGCGCGCGCTCAAGGTCTTGGAAATCGTCCCTTACCCCGAGAGTTCCCGGCCGCCCTCCTGGGCAGCCTCTTGGGCGGAGGGGAACACCGCGCGCCCGGGACCCCCCCCGAACTAAAAAATTCAAAATGGCGCCGTCCCCCCCCCCATTTCCCCTTTCAAAGAACCCCAAAACAACTATTACCCCAAGCTTTACCCTATTGCTGGGTTCTCTTTTAAAAATTTATTTTCCTCTACCCCTTTTCCTTCCCCATCCCCCCCTTTTCCTTCACATTCTTTTTGAAATTCTATCTTTCGTATTTTTGTTTCCATGCATGTATTTTTGAAAAAGGAAGTGGTAAAAAAGCAAAAAATAATACCACAAAATCACTGGTGGTGAATTTTTAAAAAATCGTAAAATTTTTTGCGGGAAAATATCTATTTCTTTTTTTTTTTGTTGTCTTTTGGGGAAGAAAATCAGCGGTTTTTTTTCCAAAAGTTAAAGCCCCCAATTTCTGTATGTTACACAGATGATTTATGACAATGAGAACAGAGAAAACCATATGAATAGTATTATTTATTAATTCACTTTTAATTTTTTGATATCTGATGATTGAATTATCAAGTTAAAACAAGCAATTTTTATTTAATTTCATTACTATTATTATTTATAAATTGCATGGTAACATTTATTCTTTAGTTGTAAGTGAGGGCATTAACATTCGATTAGAAAATATGCACAGGGAAGGTGTTTCTTCATGTACTTTCTCAAGCATTTGATCTTAGATATTAAAATGTAAATGGCAAAGTTTGCTTAGACTTGTTTAATGCTAAGTATTTAACAACAGCTGTACTATTTGAATACTCAAGTATTAACAGATAAAATTCCTGTTTGAATAACCTTTGGTTGGCCGCAAATTTATTCGACGTCTTGTGTTTTTCTGTCTCCCCGTTTTCTCCCTCCCTTTGTGTTCTCCTGCCTCTCTTCATCTCTATTGTGTCCCTACATTTTTTTTTCCTCTCTGTATTTCTTCATCTCCCTCTTAGCCTTTCGTCCTGTATTGTTTGTGCTGCGCCAATTCGTTTCTCCCCTTGCCTATTTTTGCGTCTGTCTGTCTCTCTTACCATATGTTGACTCACTATCATTTTTCCTCCTTGCATGTGTTTGTCATCTCCCCGTATATTTCCCTTCGTGTTAAGTTTTTGCATCATCCCACTATCATTTTTTCCTCCTTGCTGCGTTAGTCGTTTCCCTGTATGTTTCCCTTCGTGTTATGTGTTATGTCCTGTTTGTCTCTCCCCTTTGTCAGTTTGTGTACTTCGCAGTGTTTTCCATGCATTTCCCACCCGTTTTCCTCCGTCTCCATCTCTGTCAGGTTGATTTCCTGTTTGTCTCTCTCTACTTGCGCCTGTTTGTGCATTTCCTTCCTTGTGTCATTATCCGTCTCCTCTTTCGTGTGTACCCCTTACTGCATTTGTCCATCTCCTCTTATCAGTGTCGAAAGGCCAAACTTTGAGGAACTGCATATGCGCACTGGGACTAGACCACATTATTAGTCTACTGTTATGTCACTCCTTTTGTCTGAGCACCAAGAACACAATACCTGACACCCAATGCTCAGCCCCGCGACCTCCTTCCCAGCTTAAAAATCAGGAATCTGGATTCAGGCAAAGTCCTGGCACCTTGTACCCAGTGCTACCCTGGAACTTCCTCTTGTTCCTGTACCCTTTCTGTAGTACAGAACAACCTACAAACACTATCACTCTAGGATGGTAGTTCAAGTTTAGTATGCCTTTTTCTGATCCTTGAGAAAAGGAGTGCAACTTACATGCTGGAACTTCAGCAGTAACAGCAATCAAAGGAACACAAATAACAATTTAGTTGCATAATAATTTTATAACAGCATCTCTCAAGACAGTATTTATTTTAAAAAATAATGTCAATACATTTTCTACAGAATGCCCCCCCACCCAATCCCTTGCTCGTTGTTGTTGTTGTCATGGGGGGCTTAGGAGACGACGACTGAGACCCAGTACTGGGGATCTTCCCTGCCTTGGGCCTCAGCCCTCAACTCAACTAATTTTGCCCCTTCTGCTTTTTCGTTTCCATCCCGTCTCAACTGTTACTCTCCCCAACATACTTCACGTGGTATATATTGGCCAATAATGAAGACGTTATACCCTTATTAGGGACAATGAGACTTGTCCCTTCATCAGATAGCCTCACCAATTCAAACTCTCCTGATTCCCTGACCCCAGGCTCTCCTTTGACCATGGCCCGAAAGCAATTTAAAACCCCTCTTCAATCCCTACTATTTAAAGGGTTTAATGGTTAAAACAAGAAAATGTCTAACATCTAAGGTCTGTAGCCTATTTAATTTAGGGAAGGGGGGTTGACTTAGAAATTTATTTTCTAAGCTAGAAAAGGAATTGGTGAGTAAAAGGGTTAGGGTCGGTGTGGTAAGGAGTTAATTAGATGAAGGATATTTGCGTTTGGGAAAGGAATAGGGGGGAATTCGTAAAGTCTTGGGTTTGGGGGAAATCGGTGAAGGGAATCCCACTGTTTTATCCCCCCAAAATCATACTAAATCTCCAGGAGACTTCCATTTTCCCAACATGCTAAATTTCATCCCCTCCCCCCAATTTTTCTTCAAAAAACCCAATCCTCCCTTATACTACTTTACGCCTTATTGCCCCTCATATCAACCTTATCCTTGTCAGTGCAAAAGGTTGCGTTTAGGACACCCTGCAAACATTGCCGTTCCCGGGCCAATCCCTAAATGTCCCCAAAACCTGGTCCCCCCCAAGATGTTCCTACCCCTCCCCTATACCACCCCTCCTACATCTTTTTTCCCCCACTCTCCCCTCCTACCCCCCCCTTAAATTTCTTTTGCCATTTAACCCAGCCACTCTAATCTCTACTGCACCCCCCCCCTAAAACACTACCCGCAGCAGAAGACAAAATTTCCAAAACCCCTTCCCTCAACTCTCCCACCTGTGCCCTACTCCTCAGAACCGTCTCCCCCCCCCCCCCCCTCATAGAAACCTTTGTCTTACAAAATCACCACCAACCCTGTAACAAAACTCGGGGAAAAACCGTAAAAAACATGACCAGTGGACCGGGAAAACACCCCTTTTTTTCACGGAAAGCCACGTTTTTTTGCAAAAACGCGCCACGTGGTATTGGCAGTTTTCCTGGGTACCCCACTGAAAAATACATGTTTTTTTTCCCAAAAATCTTTGGTAGAGTTGTTCGTGATATTGGACAAAAAACCCACGTAAAATCTATGTGTTTTCCTATATACCACATCATTTCCCCTCTTCAGGTCGGGCTTTTAAATTTTCTCCCGAACAGAAACTCAACCGACCTGGGGAAATTTCTTTGGGAAAAAATAAAAATCGAATTTCCCCAAAATTTTAACTGAAAAAAAACTTTTTTTTTTTTTTTTTGACAAAATGACAGTACAGAATTCATGGAAGGCCAATAAACCCATTTATTTTCAAACCATCAACCAATCGTGATTCAGCTCATAAAGACCTAGTTCAAAAAAAAAACCCTTTGAAACTTTATCGACCCCTTAAAAAAACCCAAACCCCCCCGCTTTAAGGAGGTCACCCATGGTTTTTGTCTCTGTGCAAACATGTGTTAACAGAAGGGACCGGGGGCAAACTACACAAGGCTGTGAGCGAGGAGGGGAGGAAAAAACCAGGGGAGACGGAGTTGGGTGCTGCTCCGGAAGACCTCTGTGTGCCCTTGTGACCTGAAAAATTTTGTTTTGCCCTGTTATAACTGTATCGTGCTGGGGACTGCCGTTTTCCTCCCTGTTTGTGCCTATGAAAAGTGTAGGGAAAACTTGTGTAAAAAGGAAGACTGTCTTTTTGGGTTTTTATTTCTTTCCCTCCTCCCCATTTGGGCGTTTCCCCTTTGTGTTCGGGGTGCTGTGGTGCTCGTCCCCTCTTGGAGCTTTTTCAGTGTTCCGCCCCCGTAGATAAACCCCGCTCCCTACCCTGCCTTGTGTTGGTGCAGAGAGACGGGCGGCGGCGAAAAAAATGGTGTCAGGAGTGGGATTTGTGTATTTGGTCAGTGAGAGCCCCGATTTTCATGTCACCAAAAATGGGGGCAGCCATAGGGAAGGGAGGCTATGACGGGGCAGGCTGATGGGTAAGCCGACCCAGATGGCCCTGATCACTGCCATGCGCCATATAGGGAGGAAATGGCCAAAGGGCAGAAAGCAGGCCAGGGGACGCGAGCAGGCCCCCATCTGTCGGATGGGAAAGGAAGGCAAGGACATTCTGCGACTTGTTAGGTGTCAGAGAAATATTGCATCTGTGAAGATAAAAATCAGCAACCCACAAGGCCTAAAACAGCGTGAAATAAACTATGGAGAAGGTGTGACTCTGAAGGGCAGGTTCGGCTGGGGGAGGAAGTGAGGGGAAAGGGGGCGTCCGGGTAGTAAGGCAGGCAGACGGGTTTGGCAACAGATGCCAGAGGTCAGATTATGGGGTTGCCTGGGTCCGTGGCGGAAACCCCCCCGGGCCCCCCGCATCGTTCGGAGCCGTGGTCGCTGCAGAAGGCTGGGGACCCTTGGAACCGCTCCCTTGGGGTGGTGGCGGCAAACCGGGCCCGGGCAAACCCCCTCGTTGCCTCCCTCCCCCCCTTTCCCCCCCCCCAGGCGTGTTAGTTCACGGCCGCATTCTACACCCGAGCCCCTCGGCCTCCAACATTCTGGAGGGGGAAAGCCGCGAGTATACGGGGGGGTGGCCTGGGAGGCTATGTCACCCAATTTGAAAAGCTGGCTCGCCCGGCTGGGCCGGAAGAGAAGGGCCCTGCAGCTGGTAAAAGGTTAAGGGGCCCCCCGGGAAGGTTGGGGCATCTGCCGGGATCACAAAAATGCCTCTTACCCAGCGTGGGGGAGGTTTGAAAAAGCCGTTTTTGGGCACCACCCCCAGGGTGAGGTAATTTGGGCCCCCTTGAAGAACGGGCTCGTGAGCAGGGGAACACTGTCCCAGCTGGCGCGGTTGGAGGGGCTGGTAAGGAGGGCGTACCCGCGGTGCGGAAGAGAGACGTGGTCCTGGCCCGCGATTTCTTTGTTTCCCCCTTTGCAGGCCAGCAGCGCAAATCTATCAAGCAAGCACACCCTGAGGACCTTCAGGGGGCGCTGGCGAGGGGCCCTTGGAGTTTGAGGCCTTCCTGAAGGCAACCAGTGGCCTAGGGCCAACGCTTGCCCCGCCATGACTCTGGGGCCGGAAAGGGTTTAAAAGGGGGAAGGGAGCATTGGGGAAGTGAGCCTGACACTTTCCAAGGTTGTGTTGGGGCTGCAGTAGGAAGGGCCAGACGTAGTCGGGTGGGGGGACGGAGAAAAATCCTCTCAAACCGGGGCAGATTCTGATGCCTTTCCCGTAGTGCTGCAAGGACTGTGGGAGGGATGGGCACCATCCAAATGCATGTCCTAAGACTAAGGAATGGTACAGGCGAAAACTCAACAGGCTGGAAAAAGGGGGGCCCAAAAACCCCCGTCCTCGGGTTTCCCGGGCCCCGACTTGGGGAAGTTGCCGTAAACCCCCGAGCAGTGGGGCTCAGTAGAGGGAAGCCATGCTGCCTGACAGTGGACACTGGGGGTGAGAAAACCCCAGTGCGGCCTGATATGTTTGGCCACTTGCAACTTCCAATCACGTGTGTGCTCACATACCGCGCGGGGGGGATGCGTGTGTGCATGGTGCACTCACGCCTCGCATGCGGCATTAGTGTTTTTTTATAATTTTTGTTTGGGGGATACAAAATTCAAATCTGAGGTACGCCGATGATAAGTTTTGATTGCCAGCATTCACTGAACTCAAAACTCAGATAAAAATTTGAGAAGCAAGCGAAAAGGGTGGGTTTTTTCTTAATGCCAAAAAAACTAAGATCATTTTTCAAAGTACCGGCAAGAACAAAGTAACGTTTCAACATGGAATGACTGTGGAAATGTGAAAAAGTTTACTTATCCCTTTGGGGCTTTTTAACTAAAACATATGATGATTCACCGGGATAAAAAAGAATTTCCATTTCCAAAACGCCCAAATTTCTCTCAAAACATCTGGAAAACAACAACCCCACCAAACAAAACTCTTTTTCCCAAAAAAAAAAAAAAAAAAAATAAAACAAAAAAAATCAAAGTTTTGAAATGGGTGACAAAGTATGCATATTAGTGGAAGAGGAAAAAAAAGACGAATGGAAGTGCTGAGAAAAATAAATGTAAAAACCGCTGTTGGATATCTTGAACAAGAGGAAATTTAAAATTTATTGGTCATGTAATAAAGTAAAGTATTGAGAAAAACTTGCTGACAGGGATGGTGATAGGAAAAGGGGAAAGAGCAAACCGAAGAAAAGACTGGCACAATATAAAAATATTTGCGGGCTGTGAGGGTACAAGGGGAAAAAAAAAGGAAAGATCGATTTTTAATGGCGAAGGGATGGTGGAGAGGTCCACGGCTGCTAAAAATGAGCATACCGTTTTGATGAGATGCAACTCCAAAACCCCCCCACTAGACTGTGGGGTAACGGGGCATTGTGTGCAGCTAAAGGGGCCAGGGAGTGTATTGGGGGGGAAACAGGTAAACGCTCCCGGGTTTATGTGGCCGATCTGGAAAACCCTGCTTGCGGGGCCCTTGACTCCCTTTACGCAGGTAAGGCGTGTGTCGACCTTGGGAGGGAAAGCGGGTGGGGGTGCACGGTGAAGAGTCCCCTTGCTTCCAGGGGGGGCTTGCAGAATAGTTACGGCTGGCAACTGCACCTTTTGCCCCCGGACAGAGTCTAGAATCCGGTGTCGACTGTCAAGGTGCGTGGAGTAGAGGGCCTCGTGGCCCATTCAAAACCTGCACGGGCTGATGGCGTAGGGTTGGGCGGAGCCTTGTTGGACCAGGGGAGGGGTTATTTACGTGTTGGAAAAATTTCTCCGATAAGGCCCAGAAGGGCCACTGGGCAAAGCGGGGCACTTGGGGGAATGGAGCATCCAAAAGAGTCGTCGGGGAGAAAGGAGTTGGTTGGTGGGGGGACCGTTCCTGCCCCCCGGCTGTGGCTTTACTGGGCCGGAAGCTACTCCGGGGGCCAGGGGAAAAAAGATGAAGCTTTAGCCCAGTACGGCGATAAGGAGGGGAGACGTGACCGAGATGGGCGAGCATTGGAGGTGGGGAAAATGCCAGAGTCAGTGGTGCCCCAACCCAGGTCTTGGGGCGGAAATACCCTCGGGGTGCCCTGCCAATCTACCGCCGCCACACCTCCCCCAAGGACCCCGCGAGAGCGGAAAGCCGGCTGGATGAAAGATTTTTTTTTTTGTTCCTGAGGGTAATTTTTTTAAAAATTTTTGTAGTTTGTTTCATGTTTAGGTATGTCAGAGCGACGGGGCGTCTGCTATAGGGGGGATAGTGCTGCCAGTGGGTCTTTGTCTCTGTGCGAAACATGTGTTACATGAAAAGGAACCTGGGCATGGTTACATAAGGGGCCTGGGCAAATGCGCAACTGGGTGTGAGCGAGGAGCGGAGGAAAAAACCCCGGGGAACGGATTGAGTGCTGCTCCGTGAAGACCTCGTGTTTCCCCCTTTTGACCTGATAAATTTGTGTTGCCCGTTATAAGCTTATCGTGCAGTGTGCATACCAGTTTTCCCCCCTTATTGTGCCTTGAAAAGGTTTCGGGGAAATAACTTGTGTAAAAAAAGGAAGACAGTATTTTTGTTTATTTTTGTGCCTGCCTCGCCCCTTGGCTTTCCCCCTTGGGGTTTTTTGGGACGCTGTGGTGCTCTTGGGGCTGTTTTAGTGTTCACGACCCTGGGATAGCACGCCGTCTGCCACCTGCCCTTGTGTTTTGGGGAGAGACGAGGGGGTTGCGTAACAGTAGGTAAAAAAAAAATTTTGGTTTTTAAATTTTAAAACCTAAATCGAAGGTAAAAAATTTTTTCCCCATGCTCCCTTTAAATTTTTTGATTTAAATGAAAAAGCGTAATTACCTTTTATCACGTCACAAAAGGCGACGACATGCATAAACTGCTTTTTACCCACACAACTATATGTGTACATTCAATACACGCTCGCGCAACCCCACTGTGTCCGCACACACACGGCAAAGACAGTTCAAAAACTGCCCTCAGTCATGTATTATACAAAAAGTATTGATCTCTTTTTCTCTGCATGTTAAAATAACCTTTTCGCTGATTTTTCCCGGGTAAATAAAATCGATGAAAAAATCGTGAAAACAAAAAAGGTTTTGGAAAAGAAACGACGGAAAATTAACTTTTTAAAATGGGATTTAAGAAAGTAAATTTGGATTTAAGAAAGTAATTTGGCGCGAATAATTTGGTTCCAGATCCGGCCGCCAGGGATAGAAGGGTTCCACTTTACACGGTCGACGATCATTATTCAGAATATCATGCAAGCTTTTTTGGAAGAATGTGCGGTGGATGCAAGTTTGGTTTTCGCACCAAAGGCAAAAAAGTCTATCAAGAAAACATTTTTTTTTTTTGCTTTTGTTTTTTGGATTTATTTTTTCATTCAGCAAGTATTATGTATAGAAGGACTCCCCGCCGCCAAGGTTACTATGTGGTCTTGCAAAAAAAACTTGATGGAGCCGTTGTCTAAAATTAAATTTTCAAAGTGGCAGGCATGGAATTCACGTGGTATTCTCGTGCATAAAAGCCACCATGAGACCAGGTGAAGAATGAGAAATGGACACGTGGAAATCATGTGGTATTCTCATGCATAATGCCACCAAACAATACCCGAAAAAAACAAGAGGAGAACGATGAAATGAACACGTGGTATTCTCGTGCATTATGCCACCAGACAATGTCAGAAAAACCAAGGGGGGGAAACGAGAAATGAACATGTAGAAATCACGTAGAAAACATGTCCTGAACAAGACTATCACGAGTTGGCTAGTTGACCACATGTTTTCCACGAGCCATTGTTGTCAGGGACTCCTTTACAGAAACTTTTGAAGATATTCAAAATTATCTACTTGAGTCCCAAACTGTCACCAAAACCCCTCATCCACCCTCAAATCCCACTTCTGCTCCTTCCACACTTCAGCAGTCACTAATACACTACATACTGTAAAACTATCAATATCCTCCTGGTCAGCTCCACATCATCGGAACAGACTTTGGGAGACGGCTTTCACCCACTTACGTATTAGCCACACCTGACTAATACACTCCTATCTGATTTCACATTCTGCTCCACCCCCATGTTCCCTATGTTAAGTCCCCTTTCAGTTCCACACATTCTGTTGTCCTGTCTATGCTTTGATGCAGCCTGTACCTCTGCTTTCCCTCACCTATCCTCCCTTCACAGACCTCCAAACCTATCGGACATCCTAACAGAATCTCACACTTTCTGCTTTGACAACCTGTTCTTCCTCAGATGCATACATATCCTTTACTTAATCTAATACCCTTACCTAACCCTACCTTAATCCATTCACTGAGCAACTCCTTTACCCTTCTCAATATTCTAGACAGTTGACAAAGCAAATAACTACTAACTCAACTATGCTTCACTAACCCTTCACTGTACCTTCCCATAGTGCTACATGACCTTTTAACCATTAACCATTTCTACAGAATGAAACACAATGAAGAGGATATACCTAAAACTAAGGTTATGTATAAAATGTAAACAGATTGAAGTATTTTTTAAAGATTTATTGCATTGTAAAGAAATTTTACATCATACAATGTTCAGGCACTCATTCTGTCTGGTTTTAATAACAATCTTGAGCTTGTACATGACTAGGAAACAAAAACAAAGGCAAAAGAAAACATTACATTTACTTTTAACTTTCTATAAACATTCATTTTTTGGCAACAAAAACATATTGCTAGATAATTTGTCCAGTCAATAAGCAGTATGAAACTTTCAATAGAGTATTTTTGTTTTTCTTTTAATTTGTAATAACTTTGCTATTTTACATATAAAGTATATAATGTAGGTACATAATACACACACACACATATGCATTTATACATGCACATAACATAAATAAACATATACATACACATAACATAAATAAACATATATATGTATGGATGTATGTATCTGTATGTATGTGTACATATGTGTACATATATATGTATACATACATATGTATGTATACATATATATGTATGTATACATATATGTATGTATGTGTGTGCGCATGCACACGTGACACGCACACACACAAATATAATCCAGCCCTTGTTGTGGGGATTTACACCAATATGGCCTGGGTGGCATATATGAATAATGTCAATTTATTTTAGTAATTGTTTTTACACATAAATGGCTCTAGAAGTACTAAGCCATCAATAATAATAGTACTACCTCCCCTCTTTACTCTTTATTAAAAGCATTATAATAGTTTTAATACCTACAATAACAATAATAACAGCATCAGTATTGATAGCATGAGTAAAAAACAAACAAACAAAAATCCAGAAAACAGCTTAAGCACTTGTAGAGCCATCTATGTGTAGACATTTCACCAAATAATGAACAGTGAACACTACATTTTAAGCAAAAAATGGACATATCAGTGGAAAAATATTTTTACAGTAATCATTAATTCACTATTATATTTTTACCTCAAGGACCAGCCTTGAAGTTAACAATACTTATACAAAATGTACCATGACATATGTGATTGATAAAATATAAATCTCTGGCAATATGGTATGTTTGTATTCTGCTATGGCACTATTGACTGCTGAATGCCTCCAAGATAGTCACTCATATTCAGAGACACTTGGGACACCTTAAATAGAGAACTGGACTGGCATCTCATGCCTATCAGCCAATTGCTGTTGAGATAGCCCAACAGTGACTGGCTGATGGGTGCAAGATGCCAGTCCAGCTCTCTGTTTAAGATGTCCAAAGTGTCTCTGAATATGGGCGAATGACTGTATGTGTAGTGATGCAAGATGCTTCTCTCCCCATGGTACCTGTCAATGGTAGTGTTAAATTTTGTGCAGAACAAAGGCCTATGATTCCTAAAAGAGATAGGTGCAATGTTATCTATCAATTTCATGTACAACTCGGTTTCATAAAATAAATAACACAAGTAGTAAATAATCCTAACAAAATTTTAACATGTAAAATTGGGCACCAAAAGCATGTATAAAAATCCATGTCTACTTTTAAGCATGCATACATACAAGCACTCAGAGTTTTGGTTCAGATGCTAGTGTGTACATATGTATGCACTCTTCCAAAATAATCTGTATTTAAACATGTGCTGTTATGTGTGAGTGATAATGATAATGATATTGATATTTATAATTACTTAAAACACTGAAAAAATGTATTTTTAAAGAAAGACTTATGTAACAAAAATCCTGCCTGAGGTTTATATCATTATATTTACTCTCTTCCTTGAATTGGGTGGAAAGAAATGTACATAAAAGGGGTAGACAGCAGCTCTGAATTAGTTCAGCCCCATGCCTCACCACAGCTTTTATGACCTTTCACTGCCTTTCTGTTGCTTGTGTTCCTTCCATTGGTAAAAGAAATCTGGACGACTATTTCCAATCCACCAAACACTACCCGACCACTGCTGACTGTTTGCCACACATTCGTTTCTTTGATCTGTCCTCTGGTGATGACATTGAGGATAAGTTGTTTATGCTATGGAGATGAGGTAACAACTATTCAATGATTGGCACATTCTGACTTTGTGGAACTCTAAATGCTGCTAGAGTACATCAATCAAATCTTCAGGCTCTGTTGCTGCCTTTATTGAAAAGTGCATTTATTTCTACTGATTTTTGTATTTCTACATCTTTATTTATGCAGCATATATACAATGTTGTACCAATCTAATGTTGTCCACCATATCAAAGAACACACATGCTTACTAGTTGGCTCCTTAGTGGCTGTGCACTTGTGGAGCCATCCACAAAAGACAGTAAATGAGTATATAAGGAAAAATATATAACTGCTAAACAATATAGAGAGCTAAACACAGTAAGACATAAAATCATATATAACCATTGTAGCACCTAGAAACAAATTAATGAATAAATAAAAGTTATGTGACTGGCCTAATGTGAGAGCAACAAAAAATGCATTCCAGAATTCCAGCTTATACATAGTTCAGTGTCATCTGGTTAAAACTACTAACAGTGGTAAAAAAAGAAGGAAGAAGGAAGAAGAAGAAGAAGAAGAAGAAGAAGAAGAAGAAGAAGAAGAAGAAGAAGAAGAAGAAGAAGAAGAAGAAGAAGAAGAAGAAGGAGAAGAAGAAGAAGAAGAAAGAAGAAAGAAAAAAAAAATATATATATATTTATATATATTATATATATATATATATATATTAATATATATATTTATATATATATATATTTATATATCAATCAATCAATAACGGTATGCTCATGTTTGAGCAGCCGTGGACCTCTCCACCATCCTTCGCCACTAAACTCGATCTTACGCTTTTCTTTCCACTTATACCATCGACAGCCCGCAAATATTCCAATTGTTCAATCCAAAGATAAAACTAAACTTTTATAAACTTACAAGGGAATCTGTTGTCAACCTTAACAAATTTCACCACTGAAATCACTTGCTGTCAAGCTCTGCAAAATTACAAGTGCTTGTTCTTGAGGCTCAGTTAATGCATCATAAAGTAAAAGCTCTTCTACTCTCGAGTGAGCTTTCAGGGCATAACCTGTACGCTCAGGTGGGAGTGGGAATGAGCTTTCTTCAGAAGTGGTGTTGCCATGTCCTGTGTACCTGTAAGAGCTCGCATAGAGCCCCTGCATCTTCCAGGTCAGGTGAGCTGCAGCTGACAAATGCCTTGGCAGATCTGCAGCAAAATCAAAATCCGGCAATAGTATTTCTCACATATTCATACAGAACTCTATTTTTGCATTTATCTCTTAGACAACTATAAACAAAAATATCCATCCATATACATATACACAGAGAAAGCATAAAGTTGGAGAAAAACATGATACATCATTTAGATTTTCATAAAAATTAGTATGAGTGTATTTCAAAATTCCATTTATTGGGCCATAGTTCCACATATCACTTCATACCAACCTGATTGATGAGCTCATCTCTATGCCTTATTTCTTGGTAGTCAATAATATTTTGTGCATTGTCAAGGCCATGCAGAAGGACCCGCCAAATACCATAATATTCTTGTCCAAACTCATCTCGAGAATTAAGGCCACATAATGCACTGCAGGCTTGAATCCTCACTTTGTATTCTTGAAATTCTC
>NW_023640293.1:0-11448 GCF_015228065.2 Penaeus monodon
AACCCACACATGGGAACCACGGACACAACACACACCCCACCACACACACACACCTTGCCTCACGGGACACACACACGGCTCACTCACCACACACCAACCCCAAAACCCCCAAAAATGTACTCACTCACACACTACACACACAAACTTGCACTCACGGACACACACACACACCACAACACCACACACACACACTTGCATCACGGACACACGCACATGCCTCACTCACACACACAACACACAAAAACCAACACCCACACACACACACCCCACACACATTCTCACTCACACACACACACACACAACATCCCCGGGGTGCCCTAGCCTCCCCTTTCCTCGCCACTCACTATACAAACTCACTGCCAGTTTGGCCTAAATTTGCTGGCCATCCACGCCCCCGACGCGCCGCCGCCTCGGGGCCCAAAGCGCCCCCAAAAAAACCTGGTCCCCAAAGGGCCATATTTAAATAGCCCAGATCCTAGCTCACCTAATTTTGAAACTTCCCTTTAAAATCGTTTATTTTTGATGTTTTTAAAATTTTTTTATTTACTTTGTTGTGTTTTTTTTATTAATCTCAATAAGGGTTTGCTATGTTTGAGCAGCCGGGCCTCTCCACCATCCTTCGGCACTCAACTCGATCTTGCGTTTTTCTTTCCCTTGTCCTCGACAGCCCCGAAAATATCTTTGATGTTGTCGCTCATTTTTGGTCTTCGGTTTGTTTTTCCTCATTTCCTATCACTATCCCTGTCAGAAAGTTTTTCTAAATATTTTTACTTCTCATCATCATCATCACCATTGAGGGTCCGCTTTTGGTTGTGGGCCCTTTCCCCCCCACTGTCTGCATGATTGCGGGCACACGGGCCAAAATTTTCTAAAGGCTTCTTGGTTTCATGTTTTTGGGGAGTTTTTGGGGCCCCACCCCACCCAGGGGGCCCCGTGCGAGTTGGCGGGGTTTGGATGGTGCTTCGTCTGGAAACCCCAGTTGTTACCTCCCCCAACATCGTTGACCGTACTCGGTGCAGCCAAAAACTCATCGACCCCTCCCAGCCTTCACCGCGGCAAGGGGTTTCCAAACCAAAGACGAGGTTTCTTCTCATCACATGACCAAAAAACTTAGTTTCCTTTTGTTCAAAATGTCCAACGCCGGGCTTTACATTTTTTTTTTTTCAGCACTTTATCATTTTATTTTCTTTTTTTGCCCCCTTAAAACATATTTTCTCATCTGTAACACCACATTTCAAAACATTTTACCTTTTTTTTGTCTATCTTTTCGCACCCAACTTAGAACCAATGAACAATTGGGGAAAAATAAGGGGTTCAATAACTCAGCTTTGTCCGAAGGTAAAGCTTCGGTCTTTCCAGATGTTTTGAAGCAAAATGGGTGGGTTTTTTTTCAATGGGAAAACTTTTTTTTATCTCCGGGAAACATCTAGTATTGTTAAAACAGCTCCAAATAAGTGAACTCTCACATTTTTCCACAATCCTCCCTTGATTGAACAGTTTATCATTGTTCATTGCCGGTTATCTTCGAATCTTCATGACTTGTTTTCTTGGCATTAAAAACAAAACCAACCTTTTTTTTTTGTTCTCTAACTTTATCTAGTAGTTGTTGTAGTTCAGTGTTACTGCTGGCAATTAAAACTATTCATCGGCGTATCTCAATTTTTGATATTTTGTTCCTCCAAATTACTTTTCTTCAAAATTCTCTAGAGCCCTCTCAAAATTGTTTCAGAATATATTAAAAAAGGTGTCGAAAATCGAAAAACACAGGTATAGGTCTTCGATATTCTCTGTTTTTTTCTATGATCAAAATTTCAGATTTAGAATCTGGTTTCGGGTTTCCTTTTTTCCGGGGGAAAAACCGCTTTTTTTTCGTTGATTTTTTTCTCTTAACTTTGTTTCATTCTTTCAGCAATAATTTTCAACAAAAATTTTTTTCTTGACTTATTAAAGCAATTTCCGTATTGTTGATTGGAGTGCGGCCTTTTTTTAGGTTGGAGAAAGACTGATTTTACCCAGCCCTTCTGGCCATCTTCTTTCTTCCATATTTTCGTACAGTTTGAAAAAAAGTTTTCAACATTTTCCCCCCCCCAGCTATCTCTGCCGCTTTAAAACTTTACACTGTAATACGCCCCATATTTTTTTGGTAAAAACCAGTAACAGTAGAACGAGGTTTTTTCCCCACCAAATCCACTGCCCGCTGCCGACATTTTCACCACAACCCGGGCTGGGGAGCAATGGGGTGCATCCTTGTTAAGGAACCCCAGGGTGCGTTTTTTTGTTTACCCGGGACTGTTCTTTAGTTTAAATATATATTTTCTCCTGACCTATCTCCAGCGTTCGACTATGTCTTGCCACGGGGACCAAGATGGAAGGGACAAGAGGGGCTAACGATCTGCACCACTCCCCCTCACTTAATCCAAGTAAAAGCGCAAGTCAGATTTCATTCTTCCTGAAAATGGGGCAAGTTCATCCTCAAAAACCGGGGGAGGAACAAAATAATAGTTTGTCTATTTATCTGTATTTCTATGTATTTTTTCACCCTCTGGCAGCCATAAAATCAAAAAACCGATTTTAAATTATTATTATTTTTATTCCCAAAAAACATCACTCACGGACACACGCACACAAAAACCCCACACCAACACACACACATACAAAACAGCACTCACTCACACACATACATGCCTCCACCATACACACACAACACAACCCACACACACAACCAAACGAAATATCACACAATTCCCGCAGGGGCCCTCGAGTGTTAGCAAAGCGTCGTTCCTCATTATACTCCCCCTTTCCCATTAAGTCTTGTTTTCTTTTGATTGTTTTTACAAATGGTCGAACCGCGGGCCCGGGTGGGAACTATCCCCTCCTAGTAAAACCCGGCGGATTTTATAAATGGAAGAGTTAGACTTAGTTCGCCCTGGGGAGGCCCCTTGTTTTATCGTGGACGGTCGCGCTTCTCCCCACTTCCTACTCCACTTTAGAAGCAGGATAATTTTAGCCCCCCTTGCTAAAAAAGTGGATATCCGTGCCAAACCACCAACTGGATTTTTCCCGGGCCCCGCAGGCACTGGTTTGACGACCACTTGAGCCCTGTGGACATTATATAGCCTACTAAAATCTTTATATTGGGGCGGTTTAAACAAACCCCAAACAATAAAAGTGGGATAAAAAGGAGACAAGGAAAAACCAAGACGAGGATTATGACTGTTACCGCGAGGACACGAGGGAAGTCGGGGTCCGGGCGTGACGCGCAAAACCGACGCAGCTGGAACCAAAAGATCCGCATCGGCCCCCATGATGAACAGGAAACCAGGAAAAGAAGAAGAAGAATTTCTTATCATTATTATTTTTTATGCTTTAAAATCAATACCAGGTCACTACCGCGACCTATAGTGATTGAATTTGAGGAAATGGAACACCAAAAAAAACATGCACAAAATTTTTTTGCACCAGGTTCCCAAGGGGGTGGGGTATCCCTCCTAGTGACTGGGGGATCTTGACAATGGAAGAGGTATCTCAGTTCTGCCCGGTGGATCCCCCCCTTTGTTGACCGTGTGACGGGGGGGGGCGCTTTATCCTCACCTCCTACCCTTTCTTGGGAGGGAGGGTGAAAATTTTTCCTCACTGCCAAGAAGCTGGATATCCCCGTAAACCCCCAAATTTGGGATGTCCACACACACACCGCACACACAAAAAACACACACATTCAGCGCACACACACACACATGCACGCGCATACACACACAAATGCGCGCACACACAGACACACACTCATGCACTAGCACGTGCCCAAACCAAAAGCCCGCAGGGTTTATGCTCCCAGATACACTCAAACATACACAAGCAATTTAAAACCCAAAAAGTAAAGAGAGTCACAAAATTACTTTTTCGCTCCCGTACACGGAAAAACCACAGATGCCGATGGCGAGTCTATATACCACACAAAGGATAAAAATGAAACCCACACTAAAAATTATTTACAATTTTCCCGGGTCGGTTTTTGGTTAAAAAATAGTAATTAAATTATGTAAATGATTTTAAATCTTAGAATTTTTTTTGATGGGGTTTTTTGGATTACAATCCCTTTTGACTAGAAGAATAAAATCAGGTCTAGCTCTTCGGGAAGTTAATCTCTGTAAAAAAGACCTTGGGGCCCTTTTCCAAATAATGTCTTCTGGAAAAGGTTTTAAGATCGGGGCCCTCAGAAAGCCAATTTTAAAATGTGGGGTCTCCCACCTAACCCCGGATTTTTACTGGGAAAAAAAGTAGAAATATATCTCCTTTTTAAATAGTTGTCGAACAGAAGTCTTCTGGCAAGGGGAGCCCGTAGTATTACATCTGCCCTTTGCGCTAGGGGGCTGCCTTTCTTTTGTTTTGGGGTGTGGGGAAACTTACTGAAATTGTCGCTCCTACAGTTTTCCCCAGAAACAGGGTCTGCTTTGCTTCACAGACGGGAAAAAAACTTCTTGCAATGGTGGATTTGTCGGGATTACCTCTTTTCTCTCTGGGGTGGGAAAACATTTCCCTTTTCTGATACTTAGAATTGGGGGGAATTAGCGGAAAAAAAAAAAGTTTTCCCGCAGTTTTTCCCCCCAAATAGGGTGACTTTTTTGCTTCTCGAGGCTGGAAATCCCCCTCTTCTAAAACCCCCAACCCCCCTGGAAAATGAGGAAACGGCGCTTTAGTCAACTTCCTGTGTGTGACAACAAGCAGGTGAATCCTCCTCCAAAGGGAAGAGGATCGGTGCTGGCCGCCGTCGACATATCAAGAATGAAAAAACCAGCAGTGGGCCCCTCCTCAAAAAGAGGGGGGGCAGAAAGCTACGGTTCACTTGGCACTTGACCATTAAACGACCTTGACAGACTTAGTCCCAAGGGACTGGGTAGAGTAGGGGCCTTTTTTCCTTCCCCAGTTAGGTTTCACCAGACTCCATCCGGGGGGACGCTAGTAGTTACAGTTCCTTCCTACTTTCCCGGGTGAAAAACGACTTTACAACCTAATGTATGGGAACTTTTTTTTAATCAGCCATTGAAAGGGCCGTTATTGGGGCGTAGGCCTTTCCCCCCAACGTCCCTTTTGCTTTTTCATGTTTTGGGGGTTTTTGGGCCCCCTGGGGTGTATGGGAAATAACGGTTCCCATACACTTTAACACATTATGAACATTTTAAAAAAAGTGATGGTTTTTAGAATTATAAATATAATATAGATATTTATATTTAAAATTTCTCAACCCCGATCCCCCCAAATTTAAACCCCAAGAAGGGAAAGGGTTGACGGCAGTAAGGGCATCCGGTCGTAAAAACGTGCCAAACCGTAGTGAAAAATGCAGATAAAGAAAATCCGCCCGGCCCCCCAGGGAAACAGGGAAAAGCCGTTGAAAAAAAAAAAAAAAATCTTGGCACCCTACACTCAGAACCATTGATGCAATGGGAAAACTAATAACTTCAATAACCTAAAGCTTTGTCCGTAAGTAATGTTTCGGGCCCTTTCCAATGTTTTTGAGAGCACTTGGCGTTTTTGGAAATGGAATTCTTCTTTTTATCTCCAGTGAATCATTTATGTATTAGTTAAAACAGCTCCAAATAAGTGAACTCTCACTTGCCCCAAAACCCACTCGAAACCATTAAGAAAAAAAACCAGCTTTTTCGCTTCTTCCTAACTTTTCTAGTATTGTTGTAGTTCAATTACTGCTGGAAATTTTAAAGCTATATCATCGGCGTACCTCGATTTGCATTTTGTATCCTCCAACATCCACAGTTTTTTCAAAATTTTAGGCACCTCTATAATTTTTTTCAGAATAATATTAAAAAGGTGGGAGACAGAATCAACCCTTTGTCGCTCCTTGTTGACTTCGAACCATTCGTTAACCCATAAGTGGTTCTTACAGTTGCTTTTGGGGGTCAACAGGGTTTTTTTATTAGTTGGATGATGTTTTGGGAAATTTTTCGTTCTGTTATTCCGGGGATTCGTGATCAACAATAAAAAGCTTTAAAGTAATCGTGAAAACGGGTATAGGTCCTTTCTGATGTTCTCTGTTTTTCTTAGTAAATTTTTAAATTTTAAATTGGTTTCTGGTTTCCCTTTTCCAGGGCAAACCCCTCTTGTTCGCCTGCAATTTCTTCTCTTAACTTTGATTTCATTCTTTCAGCAATTTTTTTAAAAAAAAATTTTTTGCTGCTGTGACTTTTTAAATGCAATTGTCCTTTTTTTGTTGCTTGGAGTGCGTCACCCCTTTTTTTGGGATGGGAGTAAAGACGATTTTAAACCCCTCTTTTTGGCCATCTTCTTTTATTTTATATGTTCTTACCAAAATTTGTAGAAGAAGTATTCAACACTTTTGCCAGCTTCTTTATTTGTTTTTGCGTTATTTCTCATTCCCGGGGTCTTGTTTTCTTTAATTTTTTAAGGGTTGTACAACTTCGTCTATTTTGTGGCGGGGGTTCATCTTTGCTGTCATTGAGTCTAATTAAATTTTTTGTTAGTCTTTTTTTTTTTTAAGGTTGGAAAAATATTGTTCCATCTATCTTTGACTTTTTCTCCACACATAAAAAAAGCCACTTAGTTTTGATAGTGGGCCCTTGTGGGTTTAATTTTTTTGTGTAATGTGTCTACTCCTTTGGTAGAGTTCTTTTGTTGTCCCCTTTTTGATAGAACAGTTTTTTCAATTCTTGGGAATGTTCATTTAATTTTTCCTTATTTTGTCGCAAAAAATCTTTGAAATTTTTTTAATTTTTTTTTTTTTTACTTCTTTAAAAAATGATTTTGATACCCTTTATTTTAGGCATCTTCTTTTTTCAATTTCACTTATGTTTTTTTAGGACCATGGGGAATTTGTCTTTTCTTTTTGGGGGATAGTTTTTTTAAGCAGTGCTCAGCAGGATTCTTTTCCTTCTTCCCACAAACCCTTTGGGTTTTTTTCATCTTCACATTGATTGGTAATTCAAATTTGTTTGACATGAATTTGTAATTGTTATCAAGAGTTTTGCAGTCGAGCTTTAGAGGTGGGGTTGGACGCTCCATCTTTTGAGTCTTTTTGAAAGTCGATAGTTGTAGTTGTAAAAAAAGACAATTGGGGAAGGCCTACGTCCCCAAAAAACGGGGCCCTAAGGCTGATAATGGTCACTTTTAGGTCCCCAGATTACTTTTACATCTCTGTTTGGGATTGTGTCGAAAGTGTCTTGGAGGGTTTTTAAAAAAATTCCAATTTTTCATCACTTTCAATTTGGTTGGGGGCTTTTGCATTTTTATCTAATGTTATGAGGTTTGCTTGTATTCTGCTTTTAAAATGCGATCATTTTTGGGGGTGTACCCCCAATTGTAAGGCCGCGGTGGCCGAAAGGTTAGAGCGTCGGACTCAAACTGTCAACGCAATCGAATTCGAGGGTTCGAGTCACCGACCGCCGCTTGTTCCCTTGGGAAAGAAATTCCCCTTTGATTCCCCTACCTAGCCACTGGTGGCCAAGGGGCCACCCAAGTCAAGGCTGGCCCCAAGCCCGAAAAAATGAGAGAATGATTCCCTAAAGGTACCAGGGCACCTCCGGGGAAAAGAAGGGGACCCTACCACGTACTCACTCCAAGACCAAACATAAAAACTCCCAATTAGTTCTGCTGTGACCACGGCGGCTCAGCCCTGAACCTAACCTTAAAGAAGAAAACCCAAAATTGGCTTTTTGCAGTTTTTTTGCATAGGGGAAAATAGGGTGCTATCCTTGTTCGGGGGAAACCCCGGGGTGAGTTTATTGTCCTTACCCGGACAAAAAATACTGACGTGGCGGGCTTCCCACTAGTGGCGGTGGGAAAATCGATATATTTTTTTTCTTTCACACTATTTTTTCCATGAGGCATATCTTTTATTATTATATTTTAATATATAAAATAATTAATATATATAAAATTTTAATTATTATAATATATTATAATATATATATTAATATATAATATATAATATATATGAAAATTTTTGTGTGTTTTCATTCACCGCTTCCTATGGGTTGGTTGCATGTCTATGTTTTTACAAAGTGAAGTATTGGAAAAATAGATATATTTCCAAAAAGAAGTACCAATAAATAAGCTTCCAAATACCTAAAGTTCCCCAAAGAAAATTTCATCCGATGAAAAACCCCCGTTTTTTTTTTGTTTGGGTAGAGCTGAAATTGTACCATTATCATTTTTATGCGACCAAATATCCCTTAAATTATAAAAGAAAATTTCTTTTAATTACTTCAATCTTTTGAAAATATAAATAATTCAATGTATTTTTGACTCTGACACATTTTTTTTACAATGATTGTAGTAACATGTGTAATACAGTTTTTTATTTAAAGCACCACCCTTGCGTTTTCCCAATTAAATCTAATCTGATATACATAAACGATAGATTAAAAAAAAATAAAACAAAGCGTCAAGTGAATGTTAATTAGGGAATGACATAAAAGAAATGAAAATTCCTTTTTTAAAAAAAAACAAGGAAATATTTTATAAATCTTGGCCTTTAAAAAACGCCGGGAAAAAATGTCCCCGTAAAACAACCTCTTTTGGATAATTACTTTCGGGAAAAAAGTATTTTTGGAGATCTACTAAAAACTATGGAAAAAAAGCATTTTAATTTGAACTTTTTTGAACGAAAAGAACAGTCCATAAAAAAAGGGGAATTGAAATAAAAAAAAGGAAATTTAAAATAATTGATGGCAACATTGGAAAAAAAACTTTATTCATTAAATTTAAAAAAAGGAAAAAAAAACAAACATGGACAACTCTAAAAAAATCAACAAATATTAAACTTCACAATAAAAAAACCCTTCTAATAAAAAAAAACAAATAAATAAAAAATAAAAAAAAAAATAAAACCCCCAAAAATTTAAACCGGCTTATGGGAACACTCGACCCTTTTTTTAAAAAAACACGAGACCAAAAATTTTTTTAAAAACATTTTCTCTGAGAAAAGGGAGAAAAAAAGAGCTAAAAAAAAAAAAAACCGAAAAAATTCGAGAAAAAAGAAGAAAAAAAAGGGGGGAGAGGACTCGTGGACGCTCTAATTACAAATGACAAGAGGAATTTTTTTTTTTAAAAAGCCGAGTAAAGCAAGGAAATTGAAATCAAGAGGAAGGTAGGAGGAGGAAAAAAAAAAAAAAAAAAATAAATACATTTGGAGGAGGAAGAAAAGAAAAAAAAGAAAAAAAGAAAAAGAAGAGAGAGAATAAAGGAATAAAACCCGGAGGGGGAAAATTTTCGCTCGGAATTCTCATAGTAAATTTTTTTTTGTTCTTTGTTTTTCTTTCTCTTCTTTGCCTTTTTTTTTTTTTTTTTTTTTTTGCTTTAGGGGGTTTCGGGTGGCGTTTTTTTTTGCTTCGTCTTTTGGGCTCATTTGTGCTCTCATGTTTTTTATTTGTTATTTTTTTTTGTTGTCATTTTTTTTTTTTTTTTTTATTTTCATTCCTAAGAGCAGGATTTTTCTTTTTTCTCTTCGAAATTCATTGTATGGAAGTGGGGGAATTCTATCATTTTTTTGGTTTATTGAACTTTCCCGGTTTTTGTACGGAGGGTAGGATTAATGGACCGGTCTTTTTAAAAAATACACCTGATGGAGTGCCACTTTTTCCCCAAATTTATTATAAAAATACGATTTGTATTCGTTAATATGGAAATACTCCTCAGGTGTTTCATGCTCAGCAAAAACCTCAGGGATACCCCGCGCGGGGGATTATACACAGTCCCCCCCCCCCTCGCGTAAAAATTCTAGTGAATATACTCGCTGCAGAAATACCCAAATATAGTAGAAGTATGAGTATTTTTTTTTTTTAAGTCTCGCTAGCTACCAATTTAAATTGTTATTTTTTTCAGTTATAACACCAGTATTGTGACTCTTAGTTGTTTTCTGTTGAAATTCCGTAAATAAAACATTAAAGTTTTTTACGAAGTTACCCCCCCACTAGATTTTCTGGGTAAATACACTAGCCGTGTATTTACCCACTGTGTGGCATTTTTTGCAACCCTTTTTCTTCTGAGTTATTTTTGCCCAGCAGATTATTTTAGTATTATAAGTGTAGTTTTTTTCTTTGATTATCGTGCCTTACATTTCCTGAGAATTTTTACCAAATTGTTAGGGGTTCCCCAAACCTTTGTAATTGTCAACTTCAACGGAATACCTTAGAAAAAAGGGTCTCTTTTTTTTGAGGACCCCATTTGTAACTGTCCCATAAGGCCATGTAAGATGAGAAATGATTGCGGCCCTTTTTGTGCCCCCGAAAAACCAAAAAATGTGGCAACATTTATGTTCGGGGGAAGACTGTGCTCGGCTGGTCCTTATTTGATGAAAATTTGGCTAAGGGGGTTTCACAAGCTCTATTTTGGGAAAATTTTTTAGTGGCATTTTTAAAGCTTCAAACACTGACCTGCAGATTGCTTAATTTTTTTATTTTTTTTTATCTCGCACTTAGAGCTTAATATAGCGCAACTATTTCGGTTTTTTATTAAAACAGGGTTTTAAAAATGTTTTTTTTGTAAATGTTGTAGAAATTTCTTTATTATTGAAAAAAAACCCTGGGTTGGTTTTTGGTTTGGATTTTAGGGTTTCCCTGTACCCTGGTTTTTGGACTTTGTCCTGGAGGGTCCTTGCTCCGTAACAAATACTACACCTTTAAATTTCCCCCATTGTAAAAATCCCCAGGAATAATTCTTGTTGAAAAAAGACCAATTCCATACTTACTACGTACTTATAATTCTTTTATATCTTTTTTTTTATCTGTCATTTAAAAAGGTATTAATTATTTAGTTTGAGAAATTGGATAAAATGGAGACAAATATCTCTAGAGAAATTAAGCATTTGAAGAATTGAAACAGTTTAATTTTTAAAAATGAAAAAAAACATCTTTTTCCCCCCGGTATCAACTTGTTTGTTAACTTAGGGGCAGCCCGTGGATACTGGTAACTTACCCTACAATGATTGCTGAGTAGTGTTTTTTATAGTTATGAAACCTCGTCCCTTAGAAAAACATTTTTTTTTTTTAAAATATTTTTAAATTAAGTTGTCCGGGTTTTATTAAATTTCAGCGAAATAACTAAGAAATAAGTAGTGAGTTATAAATCCTACTATAAAAATATGAGATTATCTTTAGTCGTTAATAGATAAAGGAAAACTATGAAAATGTGTTCTTGGGAAAGGAGTTCTAGCACAGAATTTGATGGTTTGTAAAAAAGAAGAAAAAAAAAGCATGCAGGTATAAAACTTCTATATAAAATTGTGTTTGTTAAAAAGTTTTCCTCAGAATGACCAACTGTCTATCTAATTACAAATAAAGGGGTATGAAAGTGGTTTCGGTATCTTGGCAAGTACCAATTTTAAAAATCTTTGGGTGTGTTTTTGGGGGATAAGGGTTGGAATTGTTTTAAATGAGGGTAAAACACTAGAGTCTATGATTTGTAGAGAAACTAAATTTTTTT
>NW_023640294.1:0-11448 GCF_015228065.2 Penaeus monodon
TATTATATTGTCATATTAATATTGTAATTATTATCATTTGGGCATTCTCAATATATCTAGTTTATTATGATTATCATTATCATCACCATTATTCATCAATAATTTTTTTATCATTATCGTCATTCATCATCATCTATTAAGGTTTATAACAATGCCTTATCTATCATCATCTATTTATTATCGCTAATAGGATATAAAGAACAGCACAATTATGGAATAGTGACAATAGTAAAAATAAATATACTAAGATGATGTTAATGGTGATTATAGTAATATAATGAAATACATTTAAGAGTGCTAATGGTAAATATAAGGGTAATAGGGGTATACGTATTGTGATGAGGATATACTGTATAAGTAATGGTATTAAATGATAATAGTGATAGTAATAATAATGATAATTTATAATAATAATGAAAGTAATAATAATAATAATGATAATGATAATAATGAAAAATAATACTAATAAAATAATAATTAATTAATAATAATAATAATAATGGTAATTATGATATTAATAATAAATCAGCAACAGCAACAACAATAAGAGAATAATATAATGATAATAATATTAGTAATAGTAATAATAATGATAATAATAATAATAATAATAATAATAATAAATAATGTAATGATTAAAAATGCTACTACTACGTAATTACTAATGAAAAAATAATAGGCATTGATGGATGATAATTATGGTAAATTATAACAGCAGTGATAATGGATCTTAACATTAGTAACATTAATAATAATAATAAAATAATAATAATAATAAATAATAATAAAATTAATAATAATAAAATAATATAATAAGAATGATTTAATAATAATAAAATAACAAACAATACTAATATTGATAATAATAACAATAAAAAAAATAATAATAATGATAAAATAAGCTGATGATAATGGACAATAATAATAACAAAATATTTACAATAATAATAATATTCCATAATCGGACAAAACTAACAAAAATCTTAGGGAATAAGAATGATAATAAGGAGAAAATTACCACGCTACTAAAAAAGAAAGAAAGAAAAAAAAAAAACAACATTTAAAGGAAAAAAATGATTAAACAGAAATAAAAAAGTTGAAAATCCATATCAAAAACTAAAATAACAGGTAAGCCAATATAATGACTAATGAATCAGATTAAGACTATTTTATACTCCCACGAAAAAATTTACATATGAATGAACGACGGGAAGAAAATTGCACGGGGAATCGATACCACCGAGAATTACATGAGAAAGCGCATGGATCAGTAGAAATTAAATGAGCAAGCATAATTCTCGATTTACGAATTGCGTCGTTATCCACTGTCGTCATCACTATTCTTTGTTTGTTTGTGTTTTCGTTTTTGTTTTCTGGAGTTACTGGGAATCGTTATTGGTGTTGGTTGATATTTTTATTGCTTTGTGTGAGTCCAAGGACTGATTTTCGTTCGTAAGGGAATGCTGAAGGGATTATTTTCGGGTTGGGAATAGCTTAACACACACATAAGAAAAGATAAAATGGGGAAGAAAAGAATAAACGAAAACGAAAAAAAACAGTAAAAAAAAAACAATAAACAGATATAAAAAACGAGCAACAAAGGCGGTAAAAAAATGGAGAAATCATGACTATTATAAAAGATTACTGGACAGTCGGCGCCAGACCCGCAAGACACACACACACACACACACACACACACACACACACACACACACACAACACACACACACACAACACACCACACACACACCACACCACACACACACACAAGCTCCTTCTCATCTTCCTATCTCTTCCTTAACTTCATAATCTCCTTCGGTAAGAACCTCCATCTTCACACCGGCCGAAGGAATCCTTTATCGAGCTGCGGAAGGAGTTCAGTGAATGCAGCATTAAACCTCGATGTGTCTTGAAGGCCCTTCTCAAGTTCTTTCTTTTCGGGAGAGGAGGGAGAATGATAAAGAGAGACGAGAGAGAGAGAGAGAGAGAGAGAGAGAGAGAGAGAGAGAGAGAGAGAGAGAGAGAGAGAGAGAGGACGAGAGCAGAGAGAGAAGAAAACAAATGCTTACGAATTGCATAACTTTCCTCCTATTTTTTTTTAGATTCGATTTCCTTTATCCACGTTGAGACAAAATTAAAAGAGCCATTGCATTTTTGATGAGGGCAGGGATCCTCTTCCCTTCTTCTTTGTTTTTTTTTTTTTTTTTTCCCTTCTTCTTTCCCTTACCCTTTTTTTCCTTTTTCCCCCTTTCGTCCCTCCCTCTCTCCTTCCTTTTCTTTTTTTTTCTCCATCCTTTTCCCTTTTCTCTCCTTTCCTCTTCCCTTGCGTATAAATGCATTTCCCTCGTCATTCCACAGGACCCAAGCTGATCGACTCAATACCAGGTCTCTTTTTCGGAGTCCCCGAACGTAAGTCTTTTGTAAGTCTACACACCACTAATGTAGCTTACCTGATTAATGACCTTTACAAATATCTGAGTGGTCGGGGACTTCCAGCGGCGAGCGCAGTTATCGGTGCCGGCAATCAGGGATAATTGCCGGTCATTACTTAGATAAGAATGACCGCCAGCTCCGAACAAAAGAGGTTGTAACTTATTTGCCTCAAACACGAATCCTTTGGCAAACCCCCGTGGACAGAGCCGTAAGGAATAATGAGATTTTTCACTTTTTTCCCCTCCTTAGCCAAAGAAGGACCTCTGTTTAACTCATGTGATTTTATTAAAGATGAAAGCTTCATTTCAAAAAGCCCCGAGCTTATACTATAAAATATTCCACGGGAGAAAATAAATAACACTCCAGTAATCCAATTTCACAGGATCTCTTAAAATGTGGCACATGCGCTACGCGGGAACCTGGATCCTTCCATTGGGTGGAGAGTCACGCGCGCCAGCCAATCCCAGTCGCGGACACAAAGGATAGATGGATTTCAAGCCACACGAGCGACAGGAAACAGAACTCGTTAAAGGAGAAGGAAAAGAGGGAATTATTGAGCGGCAGAGAGAGGCCATGGAGGATGGTGGTTATTACAGGAAATGGAAGATGGCTCTGACAGATATATTATATATACAGACTTACCGGGCTCGGCAAGGGAGTGTATTAATCTCAGAGAAATGGGAAGACGAATTTCCAGCAGCCTCAAAACAGACTCAGAATAAACCATAAAGATGTCCTCCTCAAGACGAAGACGCGAGCATACGCTGATGTATTCCCCTCTTCAAAAATGAGGAGGGAAGTTTGAACGGGACGGGCAAATTAACGGTCTTTTAAGAGATGTCGTTACTGTGTATAAATAAATAGGTAATTCTTCCTTTCGCCCTTTTCTCACTCCTCTTACCCCCTCTTATTTTCTCCCTTTCCCCCCCCTCCCCTTCTGCCCTCCCCCCCCACCACCACACAACCTTCCATCGTCCCCCAGTCTTCTTTCCCCTCTTCAAGACAAACTCAACCCAGGCTCGGCGTGTGTTTGTTCCGTCGGGTCCAGTTTGTCGTTTGTTACCGTTGTTATCGCTAAGATTGTCGTTTGTGGTCGCTAAAGGTGATGTTGACTTCCGGGTCGAGGAAGCCCCGTCTTTTTTTTTACCTGTGGGGAGGGAGGGGGAGGGGGAGGGAGGGGAGGGGAGGGGATTTTGGGGGAGGGGATTTTGGGTAAAGGAGGGAAGGAAGGACGGAAGGGAAGGAAGGAAGGAAGGGAAGGAAGGAAGGAAGGAAGGAAGGAAGACGGAAGGAAGGAAGGAAGGGAGGAAGGAGGAGGAAAGAAGGAATGGAAGGATTGATTTAGGTAAGGAGGGAACAAACGTAGGAAGGATTTAGGGTCAAGGAGGGAAGGAAAGAAGGAGGAAAGGAAAGAAGGACTGATTTAGGGGCAAGGAGGAAAGGAGAGAAGAAGATTTTGGTAAGGAGGGAGGAAAGAGGAAGGAAGGAAGGAAGGACTGATTTAGGTAAGGAGAGAACAAACGAAGGAAGGATTTACGCGAAAAGGGAAGAAACGGAGATTTAGGCGAGGAGGGACTACGAAAGGAATGAAGGCAGCTGGCGAGGAAACGGAAGGAAGGGAAGAACAAAAATAAAGAGGAAGCACAAAAACGAAAGGAATGAAGGGAGGAAGAGAGGATTTAAACGGAAAGGAAAGACGCGAACGAAAGGAAACATCAAGGAAAACATTTGGACATAAAAGAGGAAAGAACAAATGAAAGATTTAAAAGGTAATTTAGGCGAAGAATATAATAATAAAAAAATAATAATAATAACAACAAACAATGATAAATAATAATAATAATAATAATTAATAATGAAAAAGAAAAAGATATAATAATAATAATTAAAAATGATAAAAGTAATGCTAATAATGATGAAGTAATGATAACTAATAATAGCAGAAATAATAATGATAATACTACACTATTTAATACATATTAATGGCTATATTATAATGATATAATAAATGATAGTAGGAAAAGAAATAAATGGTTAATGATAATAGTAATAATAATAATTAATAATAATAATAATAATAATAATAACCATAATAAATAATGAAAAAGATAAAAAACAATAAGATATTATACTACTTATAATGATAATAATAAACAATTGTTGTTTTGATAAATAATGATAATAAACAATAATGATAATAATTAATAACATTAATGATAATAATGATAAGGATAGTAATAGTGATTATCCTGATGATGATAAAGAATAAGGATAATGATATTAAATGATTATAACAATTATATTAATAACGATAGTGATAATGATGATGATAATAATAATAATAATAATAATAATAATAATAATAATAATGGTACGACAATCAATGAAATTATTGCCACCATTCAGGATATCGACCCAATACTGACGTTATGGAACGATATACCTAGAAAGGTTAGGACCAAGGTTATCACCCTAATGCACTACAGGGTAATAGCGTCCGCTTGTCTCGACCTATTTTATGTCGGATGGAATGCTCCTTCGCATATAAATGTCGATGAAGAACCAATTAACATGCAATCAGAGTTATAAAAATGGGATACAGAAAGTATAGAATCCCAGGGTTTTTGAGACACATCCACTGCCCCTACCACCACCATATATTTGATCGATAACGGTGAATCCGACGATGCCCTTCTGGGCCAGTTCCACTGCCAACCACCACCACCACCACCACTGCCCTGCCACCACCCCCACCACCACCACCACCACAACAAACCCACCACGCTGCCTCTGCCTCTGCCTGTACCTCCGCCTCCGCCTCCCCCTCCACCTCCACCTCCACCTCCACCTCTACCTCCTCCGTCTCCGCCTCCATCGTCGACCCTCTTGCCGCCATCATTCCCACAACCACCGACCACGCTACCTCTGCCTCTGCCTCTGCCTCTGCCTCTGCCTACTCCTCCACCTCCACCTTCACCTCTGCCTCCACCTCCGTCGTTGACCCGCTTGCATATTATATATATATATATATATATATATATATATAAAATATATAATATTATATATATATATATATATATAATATATAATATATAAAAATATATCATATATATATATATATATAATATATATATATATAATATATATATATATATATTTTATATATATATATATATATATATGCAAGCGGGTCAACGACGGAGGTGGGGGCAGAGGTGAAGGTGGAGGTGGAGGAGTAGGCAGAGGCAGAGGAAAGGCAGAGGCAGAGGTAGAGTGGTCGGTGGTTGGGGGGAATGATGGAGGCAAGAGGGTCGACGATGGAGGCGGAGACGGAGGAGGTAGAGGTGGAGGGGGAGGTGGAGGTGGAGGCGGAGGCGGAGGCGGAGGTACAGGCAGAGGCAGAGGCAGCGTGGTCGGTTGTTGTGGTGGTGGTGGGGTGGTGGTGGTGGTGCAGTGGCAGTGGTGGTGGTGGTGGTGGTGGCAGTGGAACTGGCAGAACTGGCATCGTCGGATTCACCGTTATCGATCAAATATATGGTGGTGGTAGGGGCAGTGGATGTGTCTCTAAATCCTGGGATTCTATCTTTCTGTATCCCATTTTTTTATAACTCTGATTGCCATGTTAATTGGGGTTCTTCATCGCCCATTTATATGCGAAGGAGCATTCCATCGACATAAAATAGGTCGAGACAAGCGGACGCTATTACCCTGTAGTGCATTAGGGTGATAACCTTGGTCCTAACCTTTTAGGTATATCGTTCCATAACGTCAGTATTGGGTCATATCCTGAATGGTGGAAATAATTTCATTGATTGTCGTACCATTATTATTATTATTATTATTATTATTATTATTATTTTTATCATCATCATTATCACTATCGTTATTAATATAATTGTTATAATCATTAATATCATTATCATTATTCTTATCATCATCAGGATAATCACTATTACTATCCTTATCATTATTATCATTAATGTTATTAATTATTATCATTATTGTTATTATCATTATTATCAAAACAACAATTGTTATTATTATCATTATAAGTAGTATTAATATCATTATTGTTTTTTATCTTTATCATTATTATTATTGTTATTATTATTATTATTATTATTATTATTATTATTATTACTATTATCATTAACCATTATTCTTTTCCTACTATCATTATTATTATCATTATTAATATAGCCATTAATATGTATTAATATGTTATTATTATTATCATTATTATTTCTGCTATTATTATTGTTATCATTACTATCATTATTATCATTACTTTTATCATTTTTATTATTATTATTATTATTATTATTATTATTATTATTATTATCTTTATCATTGTTGTTGTTATTATTATTATTATTTTTATTATTATATTCTTCGCCTAAATTACCTTTAAATCTTTCATTTGTTCTTTCCTCTTTTATGTCCAAATGTTTCCTTGATGTTTCCTTTCGTTCGCGTCTTTCCTTTCCGTTTAAATCCTCTCTTCCCTCCTTCATTCCTTCGTTTTGTGCTTCCTCTTTATTTGTTCTTCCCTTCCTTCCTTTCTTCGCCAGCGCCTTCATTCCTTCGTAGTCTCCTCGCCTAAATCCTCCGTTTCTTCCCTTTTCGCGTAAATCCTTCCCCTTCGTTTGTTCTCTCCTTACCAAAAATCAGTCCTTCCTTCCTCCTTCCTTCTTTCCTTCCCTCCTTACCAAAATCCTTTCTTCTCTCCTTTCCTCCTTGCCCCTAAATCAGTCCTTCCTTCCTTCTTTCCTCCCTTCCTCCTCCTTCCTTTCCTTCCTTTCCTTCCTTCCTTCCTTCCTTCCATCCTTCCTTCCCTTTCCCTTTCCTTCTTCCCTTCCCTCCTTCCTTCCCTCCTTGACCCAAAATTCCCCCTACCCCCCAAAATCCCCTCCCCCTCCCCCTCCCTCCCCCTCCCCCTCCCTCCCCTACAGGGTAAAAAAAAAAGATCGGTCTTCCTCGACCCCGGGAAAAAGTCAAAATCACCTTTAGCGACCACAAACGACAAATCTTAGCGATAACAACGGTAACAAAAACAAACTGGCCCCCCGACGGAACAAACACACGCCGAGCCTGGGTTGAGTTTGTCTTGAAGAGGGGAAAGAAGATTTGGGGGGGACGAGGGGAAGGTGTGTGTGTGGGGGGGGAGGGCAGAAGGGGAGGGGGGGAAAGGGGAGAAAAATAAGAGGGGGTAAGGGATTTGAGAAAAGGGAGAAAGGGAAGAATCCCTATTTATTTATACACAGGTAACGACATCTCTTAAAAGCCCCGCTTTTTTTGCCCGTCCCGTTCAACTTCCCTCCTCATTGTGAGAGGGAATACATCAGCGTATGCTCGCGTCTTCGTCTGGAGGGGACATCTTTATGGTTTATTCTGAGTCGTTTTTGAGGGCTGCTGAAATTCGTCTTTCCCATTTCTCTGAGATTAATACACTCTTGCCGGAGCCCGGTAAGTCTGTAATTTTATATATATCTGTCAGATGCATCTTCCATTTCCTGTAATAACACACCATCTCTCCATGGCCTCTCTCTGCCGCTCAATAATTCCCTCTTTCTTCTCCTTAACGAGTTCTGTCTTCCTGTCGCTCGTTGGCTGGAAATCCATCTAATTTCCCTTTGTGTCAGCGACTGGGATTGGCTGGCGCGCGTGACTCTCCACCCAATGGGAGGATCCAGGTTTCCCGCGTAGCGGGATGTGCCACATTTAGAGGATCTGTGAAATTGGATACCTGTAGTGTTATTTAATTTTCCCGTGGAATATTTATAGTATAAGCTCGGGGCTTTTTGGAAATGAAGCTTTCATCTTTAATAAAATCACATGAGTTAAACAGAGGTCCTTCTTTGGCTAAGGGAGGGGAAAAAAAAATGAAAAATCTCATTATTCCTACCGGGATCTGTCCACGGGGTTGCCAAAGGAGTCGTGTTTGGAGGCAATAAGTTACAACCTCTTTGTTCGGAGCTGGCGGTCATTCTTATCTAAGTAATGACCGGCAATTATCCCTGATTGCCGGCACCGATAACTGCGCTCGCCGCTGGAATTCACCCGACACACTCAGATATTTTGTAAAGGTCATTAATCAGGGTAAGCTACCTTAGGTGAGTGTGTAGACTTACAAAAGACTTACGTTCGGGGGACTCCGAAAAAGAGACCTGGTATTGAGTCGATCAGGCTTGGTGCCTTGTGGAATGACGAGGGAAATGCATTTATACGCGAGATCCCTGCCCTCATCAAAAATGCAATGGCTATTTAATATTTGTCTCGACGTGGAGAAAGGAAATCGAAATCTAAAAAAAAAATAAGGAGGAAAGTTATGCAATCGTAAGCATTTGTTTCTCTCTCTCTCTCTCTCTCTCTCTCTCTCTCTCTCTCTCTCTCTCTCTCTCTCTCTCTCTCTCTCTCTCTCTCTCTCTCTCCTCTCTTTATCATTCTCCCTCTCTCCCGAAAAGAAAGAACTTGAGAAGGGCCTTCAAGACACGATCGAAGGGTTAATACTGCCAGTCACTGAACTCCTTCAGCAGCTCGATAAAGGATTCTTCGGCCGGTTGTGAAGATGGAGTTCTTACCGAAGGAGATTATGAAGTTAGGAAGAGATTAGGAAGATGAGAAGGAGCTTGTGTGTGTGTGTGTGTGTGTGTGTGTGTGTGTGTGTGTGTGTGTGTGTGTGTGTGTGTGTGTGTGTGTGTGTGTGTGTGTGGTCTGCGGGGTCTGGCGCCGACTGTCCAGGAATCTTTTTATATAGCATGATTTCTCATTTTTTTACCGACTTTGTTGCTCGTTTTTTATATCTGTTAATGTTTTTATTTTACTGTTTTTTTTCGTTTTCGTTATTCGTTTCTTCCCCATTTTATCTTTTCTTATGTGTGTGTAAGCTATTCCACACCCGAAAATAATCCTTCAGCCATTCCCTACGAACGAAAATCAGTCTTGGACTCACAAAAAAGCAATAAAAATATCAACAAAACACCAATAACGATTCCCAGTAACTCAGAAAACAAAAACGAAAACAAAAACAAAACAAAAGAATAGTGATGGACGACAGTGGATAACGAACGCAATCGTAAATCGAGAATTAATGCTTGCTCATTTAATTTCACTGAATACCATGCGCTTTCTCATGTAATTCTCGGGGGTATCGATTCCCCGTGCAATTTATTCCCGTCGTTCATTCAATATGTAAATTTTTTCGTGGGAGTATAAATAGTCTTAATCTGATTCATTAGTTCATTATATTGGCATTACCTGTTATTTTAGTTTTTGATATGGATGTCAGACTTTTTATTTCTGTTTAATCATTTTTTCTTAAATGTTTTTTTTTTTTCTTTCTTTCTTTTTTAGTAAGCGTGTAATTTTCTCTTATTATCATTCTTATTCCCTAAGATTTTTGGTTAGTTTTTGTTCCTATTATTGATATTATTATTATTGTAAATATTTTGTTATTATTATTGTCAGTATCATCAGCTTATTATTATCATTATTATTATTTTTTTTATTGTTATTATTATCATTATTATTATTGTTGTTATTATTATTATTATTATTATTATTATTAATGTTACTAATGTTAATATCATTATCACTGCTGTTATAATTACCATAATTATCATCATCACTGCTATTATTATTTTCATTAGTAATTAGTAGTAGTAGCATTTTTATCATTACCATTATTATTATTATTATTATTATTATTATTATTATTATTATTATTATTATTACTATTACCATTATTATTATTATTATTATTATTATTATTATTATTATTATTATTATTATTTTCATTATTATTATTATCATTATTATTATTATTACTTTCATTATTATTATAATTATCATTATTATTACTATCACTATTATCATTAATACCATTACTTATACTAGTAATATCCTCATCACAATACGTATTACCCCTATTACCCTTATATTACCATTAGCACTCTTAAATGTAGTTTTCATTATAATTACTATAATAACCATTAACATCATCATTATTATATTTATTTTACTATTGTCACTATTCCAATAATTTTGCTGTTCTTTATATACCTATTAACGATAATAATAGATGATGATAGATAAGGCATTGTTATAAACCTTAATAATGATGATGATGATGATAATGATAAAAAAATTAATTGATGAATAATGGTGATGATAATGATAATAATAATAAACTAGAATAATAGTGATAATGCAAATGATAATAATTACAATATTAATAATGACAATAATAATAATAATAATAACAATAACAATAATAATAATAATAATAATAATAATAATAATGATAATAATATTAATAATAATGAAAGTAATAATAATAATAATTGTAATAATAATAAAAATAGTAATAATAATAATAGTAATAATAATAATGATAATAATAATAATAATAATAATAATAATAATAATAATAATAATGATAATAATGATAATGATAATAACGACAAGAAGAAGAAGAAAAAGGAGAAGAAATGTAATAATGATAATAAAATAAAAAATAACAATAATGGTAATAATAATACAACTAATAATAATAATGATAATAATATTGATACCATTACTAATTAAGATAACAGCAATAATAACAATAATAGTAACAATAATGATAATGATAGTAATAATAATAATGATAATAATAATAATAATAATATCAACAATAATAGTATCAAAATAGTAATGATGATACTAATTGTAACAAAGATTCTAATGATAATAATAATGATTATAAAATAAAAGCAATAATACTAGTAGTGATGATAATGATGAAGATAATAATAATAATGATATTAAATCATAACAATAATAGAAATGAAACAACAACAACAACAACAATAATGATAATAATGATAATAATAATAATAATAATAATAACAATAATAATAATAATAATAATAATAATAATAATAATAATAATGAAGATAATAACAAATATAAGAATTATAATGATATAATAATAACAATAAAAGTAAAAATAATGATAATATTTATGATAGTAAG
>NW_023640295.1:2500-10000 GCF_015228065.2 Penaeus monodon
TTAATGTTTTCACCAAATAAATGTCTGGCTTATTACAGTGTAAACTGTTTTAAAAGCGGCAGAGATAGTTCCTCTAATAGTTGGAGACTGCGAGTTGAGAAGGAGACCTGGGGATTCCACTCAACTTTTATTTTCTCCTGACAAACCTATACACCAATGATTACATACAGAAACGATAATTCCTACCACATCGCCGTCGCGTGGGTTATCAAGGGCGCGTTAGTTGGTGGGCAACCAGGCTGACAATGTTAAATATGCATCTGGAAGACAAAGAGATACAGAAAACAGGTCAAATTAAGAACACATTAAAATCGACCGTGGAACGTAAGGAAAATGAAGAGATGGGTCATAATGTCTGTAACGAAATGGATAGAACAACATTCAAATACGAGGAATCAGTGAGACCAATTGGAAAAGTAATGGAGTTTCAAACTAAGAAACAGACAGTTCTTTTTCTGGAAAAGAAGAAGGAAATTATAGTCACGGATTTTTGCTATGATTCTCACGAAAAAAACTGGGGCAATTGCACTAATTGGGTACAGCCCAAATAAATGATCGCAATTTAAAGTCAGAATACAAGCAAACCTCATAATATTAGTATCATACAATGCTACCACAACCAATATTGCAAGTGATGAAGAATGGAATTTTTTTATAACTCTCTCCAAGATACTTTAGGAGACCACTCCCTAACAGAGATTACAAATATCATGGAGAACCTCAACGCCAAAGTAGGAAAAAATATCTAAAAAATGACACCTGTGTAAAATTCGGCCTGGAGATATAAATGAAAGAGGTAAAGATTTATTGCATTCTGTAGTACAAATATTTATTTATAGCCAATACTTGTTCCAACACCACCCAAGACACTTTAAACACGTGGTTTTCACCAGACAAAAGAACACGCAACCAAATGACTACATGTGCTGACAAAATGGAAGAGTTGCTAAAAATTCCAAAACAAGACCTGGTGCCGACGCAACAGTGACCACAACTATTAACTATCGACTTTAAATAAGACCAAAAAGATGGAGCGTCCAACACCACTTCTAAAGCTCGACTACAAATCTTCTTGATAACAATTACAGAATTGCAGTGTCCCAAACAAATTTGAAATACTCATCAATGTGAAAGATGATAAAACACCAATGAGTTGTGGGAAGAAGGAAAAGACTATTGCTGGAGGCACTGCTTAGAAACTATCGCCAAAAAGAAAAAGACAAATTCCCCTGGATTATCTGAAAAAAACACTAGTGAAATTGGAAACAAGAAGAATGCCTAAAATAAAAAGGTATCAATAATCCAGTGAAAAAAGTAATTTACAAAAAACAAATACAAAATTGCAAAAGATTATTGCGACAAATAAAGGAAAATTTTTAAATGAACATTGCCAGAGAATTTGAAAACCTGTTCTATCAATAAGACAACTGAAAGAACTCTACAAGGAGTACGAACATCACACGAAAATTTAAACCTACAATGGACACTATCAAACTGAAGATGGACTTGTTTTATGTGATTGAAAAGAAGTCAAAGATAGATGGAATCCTTGTTCCAACTTATACAACAAGAATAAAAATCTATAACAACAACATTAATTAGAACTCATGACAGCGAGGATGAACAACCGCCACTGCTGACGAAGTTTATAAAAAGCCATAAAAAAGTAAAGAATAACAAGAGCCCCGAATAGTGAAATAACAGCAAACTAATTAAAATGCTGGCGAAAGTGTTGAATACTTTCTTCTACAACTCTGTAACAAAATATGGAATGAAAGAAAATGGCCAGAAGACCTGGGTAAAATCATTCTTTACTCCCATACCTAAAAAAGGTTGACGCACTCCAATGCAACAATAATAGGTACAATTGCCCTAATAAGTCAAAGCAGCAAAATTTTGTTGAAAATTATTGTGCTGAAGAATGAAAGTTGAAGTAAGAGGAGGAAATTGCAGACGAACAAGCAGGTTTTCGCCCTGGAAAAGGTACCAAACCAGATCTAAATTGAAAATTGATCATATAAAAAAACAGAGACTCAAAAAGACCTATACCTGTGTTTCATCGATTATGTGAAAGCTTTTGATACTGTTGATCACGATATCCTCTGGAATAACATGTACGATATGAAGTTTCCAAAACACATCATCCAATTAATAAAAGCCTTGTATGACCAACAACAAGCAGCTGTAAGAACCACTTATGGGTTAACAGACTGGTTCGAAGTCAAACAAGGAGTACGACAGGGTTGCATTCTGTCTCCGCACCTCTTTAATATATATTCTGAAACATTATGAGAGGTGCTCTAGAGAATTTTGAAGGAACTGTGGATGTTGGAGGATACAAAATATCAAATCTGAGGTACGCCGATGATATAGTTTTGATTGCGACAGTATCACTGAACTACAACAACTACTAGATAAAGTTAGAGAAGCAAGCGAAAAGGCTGGCTTATTTCTTAATGCCAAGAAAACTAAGATCATGAAGATTCAAAGATAACCGGCAATGAACAATGATGAACATGTTACATCAATGGAATGATTGTGGAAAATGTGAAAGAGTTCACTTATCTTGGAGCTGTTTTAACTAATACATATGATGATTCACCGGAGATAAAAAGAAGAATTACCATTGCCAAAAGCGCCACAATTGCTCTCAATAACATCTGGAAAGACCGAAGCATTACCTTACGGACAAAGCTGAGGTTATTGAACTCATTAGTTTTCCCAATTGCATCATATGGTTCTGAGTGTTGGGTGTTGAAGTAGATAGACAAGAAAAAGATCAATAGTTTTGAAATGTGGTGTTACAGACGAGTACTGCGTATTAGCTGGACAGAGAAAAAGACGAATGATGAAGTGCTGAGAAAAATAAATTGTGGGGACCGACTGTTGGACATCTTGAACAAGAGGAAATTAAAGTTTATTGGTCATGTAATGAGAAGTAAAAGTATTGAGAAAAACTTGCTGACAGGGATGGTGATAGGAAACAGAGGAAGAGGCAAACCGAAGACAAGACTGAGCGACAATATCAAAGATATTTGCGGGCTGTCGATGGTATAAGTGGAAAGAAAAGCGTAAGATCGAGTTTAGTGGCGAAGGATGGTGGAGAGGTCCACGGCTGCTCAAACATGAGCATACCGTTATTGATTGATACGTATGTATATTACAATTTAACAGTCTATGAATGAAATATTTATGAATAAAAAAATACGATTGAAGATTTATGGATGGAAGGTGGGATTAAAGTTTCATGAAGACCAATGTATCAATGAAAGATTTATGAAGGGGAGCTAAAGCCACAAGCAGACGTGTTAAAACTCAGTGCAGATGCTTGCCTCTCATTTTGCTTGTTAATGGCCCAGTAATTATCGCTTTGTTTGTTTTACTAATTCGTCTTGTGTTTTTTGTTTCTCTCTTTTTGTCGGTATCTGTGTGTGTGTGTGTGTGTGTGTGTGTGTGTGTGTTTGTGTGCGTGCGTGCGCGTGTGTGTGTGTGTGTGTGTGTGTGTGTGTGTGTGTGTGTGTGTGTGTGTTTTGTGTGTGTTTGTGTGTGTGTGTTGTGTGTGTTGTGTGTGTGTTGTGTGTGTGTGTGTGTGTTTTGTGTGTTTGGTGTGTGTGTGTGTGTGTGTGTGTGTTTGTGTGGGTGTGTTGTTTGGTGTGTGTGTGTGTGTGGTGTGTGTGTGTGTGTGTGTGTGTGTGTGTGTTGTGTGTGTGTGTTGTGTGTGTGTGTGGTGTGTGTTGGTGTGGTGTTGTGGTGTGTGTGTGGTGTATTGGTGTGTGTGGTGTGTGGTGTGTTGTGTGTTGTGTTGTGTGTGTGTGGTGGGTGTGTGTGGTGTGTGTTTATGTGTATGTGCATATGTGTGTGTGCGTTTATGTGAATTGCGTATGTGTCTGTACGCCTCAAGGTTACAGCTTCATTCATACCAATTTTTGCGTCGCTGTACAAGGAGAGAAAATTATAGTGAGAAAAAAAAAAAAATCGTGTGCACAAAACCTAGTCTTCAGCACGAATCTCCCTCAAACCAATGACTTACTTAAAGACCTTTGTGTTAACGTGAAGGGGGTTTGTGAACACACGTCTAGGCTAAACAGGTACCTAGCACAGAAATTTTCGTAGGCTGTAAAACTATAATGAAGACGAGAAAAACTATGAAGCCTAGATATACGGTGACAAGTCCCTCACAAAGAGGCTTAAGTTTCTGTTTAAACGAAATCGAATTAAATTCAATACTTTAATGTCTGGGTAAAACAAGCTTCGTAGGCCGTAAAACTAGAATGAAAACGAGAAAAAAAGAGAAAAAAGATATCTGGTAACAAACTCCATTACAGAGAGGCTTAATTTTCAGTTTAGATAAAATCAAAGAAAGTTAAATATTTAAATGTCTAGGCTAGACAAGTCAAAAACCTTGCACAGAAAGTTTCGTAGGCCGTAAAACTATCACTAACGCTAAGAAAACAAACAAAAATTAAGCCAAGATATACGGCGTCGCCTTTTTTGGACAATTTCTTAAAAAAAAAAGAACGAGTTGAAAATTTTATTTTATCTCAACAGTTTTGTTTTTGGAATATGACAGCGTGAAATTTTGCATAGGGTTATTCTACAGGTTTTATTCATGTTCTCCGAATATTTGATACGTCCAGTCTCTCTCTCTCTCTCTCTTTCTTTTCTTTCTCCTCTCCCTCTCTCTCTCTCTCTCTCTCTCTCTTTCTTTTCTTTCTTCTCTCCCCTCTCCTCTCTCTTTTCGTCTCTCTCTCTCCCCTCTCTCTCTCCTCTCCTCTCTCTCTCCTCTCTCCCCTTTTCCCCTTCTCTATCCCTCTCTCTCTCATCCTCTTCCTGCCCTTCCTGATGCAAGCGAGCCCCCCCCCCTCCCCCTTCCCCTCTCTTCCCCTCCGTTTTTTCTTCCTCAATCTTCCTATATCCTACAATCCTAACAAATGCAGGTGGTTGAATAGCAATTGCGGTAACACAAGCTCGCAAAAAAGGTGTTTAACAGACATTGCAAATGAGATTGCACGGGATGGTTGCTATGGAATCGATCTTCATTTTGTCGAGTCAGAAATTACTAGGATTCGATATTCGAGGGAAAAAAGAGAGGCGAGAGAGAGGGGGGGGGAGAAAGAAAGAAAAAAATGAGGTGGTTTTTGGTCTCATCAATCATTTGTTTGGCGCCATTTTCGCTCTGCAAATATTAACTTTTATGTCTTGTGTCGAGGCCTTTTTTTTCTTTTTTCCTTTTTTTTTTGCCTGTCTGCTTGTCTCGGGCAATCTGAGCTGCCCTGTTTTCTCTCTGTCTTTGTCTCTGTCTGTCTGCTTATCTCTCTTTGTTTCTCTATGTATCTGATTCTGTCTGTCTGTCTGTCTTTCTCTATGTGTCTCTGTCTGTATGTCTGTCTCCGTCTCTGTCTCCGTCTCTTTCTCACTGCCCCTCCCTCCCTCTCTCTCTCTTTCTCTCCCCCCTTTCTCTCTCTCTCTCTCTCTCTCTCGCTCTCTCTCTGTTTCTGTCTGTCTGTCTCTCTCTCTGTTTCTCTCTCTCTCTCTCTCTCACTGTTTCTGTCTGTCTGTCTCTCTCTCTCTTTCTCTCTCTCTCTCTGTTTCTCTCTCTCTCTCTCTTTCTTTCTTTCACTCTTTCTCGCTCTCCCCCTCTCTCCCTCCCTCCCTCCCCCCTCTCTCTCTTCCTCCCCCCCTCTCTCTCTCTCTCTCTCTCTCTCTTCCTCTCTCTCTCTCTCCGTCTCCCTCCTCTCTCTCTCTCTCTCCTTCTTGATATCTCTCTATATCTCTCTCTCTCTCTCTCTCTCTCCTGAGGACCCCAAAGGAGGCTCCTGAGGACCCCAAAGTAGGCTCCTGAGGACCCCAAAGGAGGCTCCTGAGGACCCCAAAGGAGGCTCCTGAGGATCTCGAAGGAGGCTCCTGAGGACCCCAAAGGAGGCTCCTGAGGACCTCGAAGGAGGCTCCTGAGGACCCCAAAGGAGGCTCCTGAGGACCCCAAGGAGGCTCCTGAGGACCCCAAAGGAGGCTCCTGAGGACCCCAAAGGAGGCTCCTGAGGACCTCAAAGGAGGCTCCTGAGGACCCCAAAGGAGGCTCCTGAGGACCTCAAAGGAGGCTCCTGAGGACCTCGAAGGAGGCTCCTGAGGACCTCAAAGGAGGCTCCTGAGGACCCCAAAGGAGGCTCCTGAGGACCTCAAAGGAGGCACATGAGGACCCCAAAGGAGGCTCCTGAGGACCCCAAAGGAGGCTCCTGAGGACCCCAAAGGAGGCTCCTGAGGACCCCAAAGGAGGCTCCTGAGGACCCCAAAGGAGGCTCCTGAGGACCTCAAAGGAGGCTCCTGAGGACCTCAAAGGAGGCTCCTGAGGACCTCGAAGGAGGCTCCTGAGGACCCCAAAGGAGGCTCCTGAGGAACTCGAAGGAGGCTCCTGAGGACCCCAAAGGAGGCTCCTGAGGACCCCAAAGGAGGCTCCTGAGGACCTCAAAGGAGGCTCCTGAGGACCCCAAAGGAGGCTCCTGAGGACCCCAAAGGAGGCTCCTGAGGACCTCGAAGGAGGCTCCTGAGGACCCCAAAGGAGGCTCCTGAGGACCTCGAAGGAGGCTCCTGAGGATCTCGAAGGAGGCTCCTGAGGACCCCAAAGGAGGCTCCTGAGGACCCCAAAGGAGGCTCCTGAGGACCTCAAAGGAGGCTCCTGAGGACCTCACAGGAGGCTCCTGAGGACCCCAAAGGAGGCTCCCGAGGACCTCGAAGGAGGCTCCTGAGGACCCCAAAGGAGGCTCCTGAGGACCTCAAAGGAGGCTCCTGAGGACCCCAAAGAAGGCTCCTGAGGACCTCGAAGGAGGCTCCTGAGGACCTCAAAGGAGGCTCCTGAGGACTCCAAAGGAGGCTCCTGAGGACCCCAAAGGAGGCTCCTGAGGACCCCAAAGGAGGCTCCTGAGGACCCCAAAGGAGGCTCCTGAGGACCCCAAAGGAGGCTCCTAAGGACCCCAAAGGAGGCTCCTGAGGACCCCAAAGGAGGCTCCTGAGGACCCCAAAGGAGCTCCTGAGGACCCCAAAAGAGGCTCCTGAGGACCCCAAAGGAGGCTCCTGAGGACCCCAAAGGAGGCTCCTGAGGACCCCAAAGGAGGCTCCTGTTGAGCCGACCTCGAGGTGGGATTGAAAGGCCAAGCGACGGACGAAGGGAGTGGGGGGGGGGGGGCGAGGGAGTTGGGGGGGGGGCGCTGCCGGGGGAGGGACCGTTGCGGTCTGGGGGGATTTTTGCGGTTTTCTTTTTTTTTCTTATTCGCTTCTTTTTTCTTATTCTTTTCTTTTTTTCTTTTCTTTCTTCTTTTCTTTTTTCCTTCTTCCTTCTTTTTCTTCTTTTTTTTTCCTTATTCCTTCTTTTTTCTTCTTCTTCCTTCTTTTTTTTTCTTCTTTTTTCCTTCTTCCTTCTTTTTTCTTCTTTCCTCTTTTCCTTCTTCCTTCTTTTTTCTTCTTTTCTTTTTTCCTTTTTCCTTCTTTTTTTATTCTTTTCTTCTC
>NW_023640296.1:0-5000 GCF_015228065.2 Penaeus monodon
GGAATATTACCAATAAATGAGAAATTAATTATTATACCTAGACCATAAGATGCATGGATCTAAAATTGAATATAAATTCTGGAAGTAAACCAACAGGGAACAAATTGCGAAAAGCTTGTTAAATAAATAGCACATTCTTTGCCCTTAGAATATAAAAACGTCTTCCTTTATGCCACAGCGTGAATTTAATTATATAATCTTCCTGGAAGAATATTTAAATAATTCATGTCTTGAGGGCAGGGGCGGAATCTCGCTCCTTTTCGTCTTGGCAGTCGTGCTTATGTTGATTTATCATTAGTAACGCCCTGTCTTTTTGTGGAGGCTGTGCTCAAGCGTTCGCCACTTTTCCGAGAATGGCAGTGTTTGTGTTACGAAAACGGATTGTTTATTGTTATTATACCAGAGTGAAGCTTGCGCAAGTATGTGAAAGAAAGAGGAAAAAAATAATGAAATTTAAAATAGAAAGAGATTTCACAAAGATGACACATAAGCTCATGGAGGAATCTTGAAACACTAAGTTTACTGTAGTGTGCGATAATCAAATTAATGAGGAAACCATGGTTTTTCACGAGAAACATTGCTATTGTAGTGATTGACTTAATTACTCTTAATTACCATTGTTAAATTAGGTCATTAGTCGCTGCCACCACCTGGTTAGTACGTCCAGGAAAAATACATGTATCGAAAGGAGGAGACATCTAGAAGAGTGTAAAAAGAAAAAAAGGAAGTGAGTGTGTGAGAAAAGGAAGAATGACCTAATTCACAAGGGTTCCCGTCTGGTAAGTGTGGTTATCTCCGCGGGGAGTGCGTGTCAGCCTGAAGGAATGATAGAAGGAAGTCAACTGCTTGCCACAGGTAGCCAAATTATGGTATCATTTGTCTTATAAAAGGGTTTTAATTAAAAGAGGAATTTCATTAACGAAGCTTACACATTTATTGATTTAAAAAAACACTTTAAAAGTAATACACTTAAAAACCACACCAGGAACCGAACTTTAGAATACAAACACAGGAGAAAACCCTAAAAACTTTACTTGAAGAAAAAAAAACGATGATAAAACCATGGAAAAAACTAAAACGGCGGAGCACTCTGTTTAATATATAAATGTTCAAAAATTAAAAATCCCATCTTACCGCCATAAAAAACTCGTCCTTACGACCGACACAGGAACACCCAACATCATTATCTTCCGCCCGGTATACTTCGGCCGCTAAAAAGACGTTTTCCGAGACAAGGCTAACCCACCTCACCGCTTTCTTTGTTGTTGGATTTCTTGGCTATCAACCAGCGGCATGTGGCCAAGGTCATTAAGCCAATGGATCCTATTCATTCTATCAATCTATATAATGCCATAAAGTTTTGTCTCCCTTAGAAAAGTGATTACTTTACTGATGATTTTTTCATCATCTGATAGAATATTTGATAATGTAAAATCTGTATTTTTAATTCTTAGATATTTTTTTGTGGTTATCTATAATCTGCGTATATTGGGATATTGTTAAGAGATGGTTTATTGTTAGGCTGGTGGTACATTGAGGGCACTGTGGAGGGAAAGTTCTCTCTATACAGGGAGTGAGGTGGGTGATTCTGGTGGCGTTGACCCTGAGACGGGCCAACACCACCTCCTCCCTTCTTTCCTTCCTGTGGGATGTGTCCCACGGTTCTATGTTTAGTCTGACTTTGTTTGTCAACTGGAGTTGGTCCACCCACTTTGCCCCAGGAGATGGATTTTTGCTTTTATAAGAGATACAAAACACCTGAGATCTGTACGAAGTATGTTAGTGTCCAGATCACCAGTTGACCCGGCTAATTTGTCAGCCTGTTCACTGCTATGGATACCAGAGTGGCCTGGTACCCCTATTAGCTTGATTGATTTGTTGGCACCATGTAACTTACGAATGATATTACCCAGTAGTTCATTTTTAGTGGTTTCTAAGGATTTAATAGCTTTGAGTGAACTTAATGAACTTAATTCTATCGTGGGTCGATAGTGCAAAATCAAAAGCTTTGTCAATGGCAAAAAGTTCAGCAAGAAAGATCGACGTATGATTCGGCAGTCTGAACTTTAGTTCACATTCAGTCGACCATACACCCGCACCCACACACTCATCTGTCTTGGAGCCGTCGGCATATATATGAAAAAAAGGAGATGTTTAACAAGGATCTCTCTGAACCTCTGGCGTACCTCCATCTCCGGCGCCATGGCCTTGGCGGATGGAAGCCAGGCTTCCATGATAGAAAAGTTGGGGGTTTCCCATGGCGCTTATATTTGAATGAACCAGGGTATCGATGGTAGAGAGATCTATACCGACTTTCTCGACGAGGTCGTGGACTCTCGTGTCAAAGGGCCTAATGCCTCTATTGCCATTAGGGTGGCTCGGGTCTCGAGCCACCTTTGCGGCATAGCTCAAGGCTAACTGGCCGCGTCTGAGTCGGGGGGAGGTACTCCTGACTCCACTCAAGACGCTCGATCCGAGTACACTTCAGGGCAAGCATTCAGCACAGCATCCAAACCTTTCAAACTTGTTTTCGATGACGAGCCATACACGATTGACCCTTAATCTACATTAGACATAATCAGGTTTTATATATCATTAGCAAAGATATTCTATCAGCTTCCCATTAATTACCAGAAATGCAATTTAATAAATTTAGTGCTCTTTGACATTTATTCTTGAACTGACCAGTGTGGTCTTTCCAAATGAGTCCTACTATCAAAGAGTAGACCAAAAAATCTAGCAGAATTTCGAATAGGTATTGGGTGGTTGTCTAACGTTAGCCTGATGTTCGGCTTCATCCTATGTGAAAAAATTACCCCAATACTCTTCTTGTGGAAAACTTAAAACCCCACTGGAGGCCCCAGTTATGATCATATCCAGCGCCAGTTGGATGCGATTTGCCGAGAATTCTGCATTATTGCTGGAATGTCATAATGCACAATCATTTAAGTATTTAAGATTCCGAGGAGGAGCTGGTAAGATGTCATTTATCATGCATAAAAATAATGTTGATAGACAAGACACTTCCTTATAGGACTCCGTTTGCCTGGACAAAAATGTCCGAAAAAGTGACATTGTCAGAAAACAATTTGACAGCAAAAGTTCTGTCAGAAATGAAATTTTGAATAAAACAAGGCAAGTTTCCAATCAAAAACAAAGTTTTTCTGAGTAGGCCGTATCGCCATGCCATGTCGTAGGCTTTTTCTATATCTAAAAATATTTAAATTAAATAATCTTTTATGGCAATTGCCTCTTGAATATGACTGTCCAGCTTTACAAGTTTATCGAGAGTTTAACGTCCCTTTCGTCAACTAGTAAATTACTGGAATTTAAAAAATGCAATAGCCTACTGTTAACAATTCGTTCCATGACTTTGCATAAGCAACTTGTCAACGCAATTGGGCAGAAGGAGATATCGAATCTCATCGGGGCCTGGGGATGTTCCTCTACAGGCTTCTAGGGTTCGGACAAGCTCATCCATTGTTAGATCTTATTGCAATCAAAGTCATCTCCTGTGGCAAAGTTGCAGCTCAGCCGCTACCTTGATGGTCGGGAATGCGGGATGGTAGTTGTCTGAGCTGCTTGTATGAGAGAACTGCCTGGCGAGTGCATTAGCAATGTCTCTAGGTGAATCGAAATTAGAACCCCCGTGGATGTTACCAATTTTGAAAGATTTTTTTTTCTTATTGATTTTATTGACAGTGGACCAAACCTCTGATATTTTGGTATTGCTGTTTATTGTAGAGACAAAGCTCCGCCAGGAATCTCTTTTTGCTTGTCTTATTATTCTACGAGCCCTAGCTCCTGCTTGTTTGTAGTTGCAAAAGTTCTCATTTGTGATGTTATTTTTGAAAAGCCTGTAGCCTTATTGCGTCGGCACAGCGCCCTGCGGCAATCTGCACCTCCTGGCGAGGGAGACGACTGACAGACTGCGATCTGCTTCTCTCTCTCGAGAAGCCGATCGCGAGCCAGGCGAAGTCCTCACAGGAGTCGCCCGGACGGGGAGGTGTGATCCGGAATGTGATTCGGTATCAGCCTCCTTATGACGTTTATGCTGGGTTGATGCAGTCATTTGATCGACCAATTTAGTCAGTTGACAAACTTTAATATTTAGTTCTTTAACGGTTTCTTTGAGTTCAACAATTTCTTTATCCTTAGCTGCAAGCTGTTGACTGACATTACTTGCACTAGGGGTGATGTTAGTTACTGCTTCGGCATAGGAAGTATCGGGTTTGTGTGTCAAACTTTCCACTTTCCTCTTAGCTTCAGTATAAAATACTTCATGCTTTCTCATATATGCTAATGTCTCCTTCTTCAGGATGCTGCACTCAGCAGATCCTGACTGAAGGGGACCTCCACAGTTAGCACAATTTGGAAATCTGGTTTAGTACATGTGATGGTGTCGTGGGGTTCAGCACATTACGGCAAACAAATTTACTTGAGTCTTTATCATACATCTTAATGAATGTGTCCGATTTTTTGGCATCTATTGCAATGCATTGGCTTTTGAATGTAGGATCTTACTTGGACACGTTCATATCGAACAATGATATACTCAGAGATTTTATTTAAAGCAAAGGTAAAAAAACAAAAGTCCAGCTATTCGTTCGCACATTCCATCCTTCTTTGGTCATATAATGAACATCCACTACGTCTTGGTCCTTTATGCTCTCGAGAATTTCACTTTCTTCCATCTTTCTCAAATCCCTGTGAAAGATTACTCCCTTACAGGTATTTGGGCCAATAGGGATAGTTACTTTAACTCTGAGATCATGAATTTGCGTCAGCTTAAGTAAATCCTTAATCTGGGAGTTATACTGTACTTTAACAAGAGGCTTCCATCTCGCAATTTTTTGACAAAATCAAAATCGCCGTCCACTTGACCATCAAGGACCTTTTTGATGATAAAGAAGTTCAAAAGCAATTGATTTTCTTTCACGCATTCAACATTCGCGAACCTTGCATTCTTGGTAGGGATTTTGAAAGGTCTTTTAGGTTTG
>NW_023640297.1:0-11446 GCF_015228065.2 Penaeus monodon
AATGCTAGTGGTTATAATATTGTTATTAGTATTATTATTGTTATTATCATCATTATTATTATTTGTACTGGTAGTATAATTGCAAAAATAATTATTATAACAGTAATAATTACAGTAATAACGATACTAATTAAGATAATGATATAAATAATAATTATAAAATCGTTATTATTGTTATTATTATTGTTATTACTATTATTATTGTTGTGGTTATTAGTATTATTGCAAAAATATATACTATAACTCCAATAATTGCAATAATAATGATAACAATTGCAATAATGATGATAATAATTGCAATAATGATGATAATGATGATGATAATGATGATAATGATGATAATGATGATTTGAATAAAGAGAATTTTGATAACATTTGAATATTGTTAAAATTATTATTATTATTATTATTATTATTATTATTATTATTATTATTATTATTATTATTATTATTATTACTATTATCTTAATTATTAGTAGTATTGCCAAAAAATCTATTATATCTGTAATAATAACAATAATAATAATAAGTATAAGTAGAATAATAATAATGCTAGTGGTTATAATATTGTTATTAGTATTATTATTGTTATTATCATCATTATTATTATTTGTACTGGTAGTATAATTGCAAAAATAATTATTAAAACAGTAATAATTACAGTAATAACGATACTAATTAAGATAATGATATAAATAATAATTATAAAATCGTTATTATTGTTATTATTATTGTTATTACTATTATTATTGTTGTGGTTATTAGTATTATTGCAAAAATATATACTATAACTCCAATAATTGCAATAATAATGATAACAATTGCAATAATGATGATAATAATTGCAATAATGATGATAATGATGAGGATAATGATGATAATGATGATGATAACGATAATAATGATGATAATCATGATAATGATGATGATAATAACAGGAATTGTGTCCATATATAATATAAAAAAGGTATAAGAAAAACATTCCCAAAAGTTGAAAAACCGGCAAAATCTAGCAAAATATAGCCTTTTGAGAGTATACTCCAAAATGACGTTTTTTCGATTTCTTTGTTGATTTCGGCAATTATTAGGGTAATAATGATAATAATTACCAGAATTGTATTAATCATAACAATAATGATGATAAAAGTGAGAATAAAGAGAATTTTGATAACATTTGAATATTATCAAAATTATTATTATTATTATTATTATTATTATTATTATTATTATTATTATTATTATTATTATTATTATTATTATTATTATTATTACTATTATCTTAATTATTAGTATTATTGCCAAAAAATCTATTATATCTGTAATAATAACAATAATAATAATAAGTATAAGTATAATAATAATAATGCTAGTGGTTATAATATTGTTATTAGCATTATTATTGTTATTATCATCATTATTATTATTTGTACTGGTAGTATAATTGCAAAAATAATTATTATAACAGTAATAATTTCAGTAATAACGATAACAATTGCAATAATGATGATAATAATTGCAATAATGATGATAATGATGATGATAATGATGATAATGATGATAATGATGATGATAACGATAATAATGATGATAATCATGATAATGATGATGATAATAACAGGAATTGTGTCCATATATAATATAAAAAAGGTATAAGAAAAACATTCCCAAAAGTCGAAAAAGCGGCAAAATCTAGCGAAATATACCCTTTTGAGAGTATACTCCAAAATGACGTTTTTTCGATTTCTTTGGTGATTTCGGCAATTATTAGGGTAATAATGATAATAATTACCAGAATTGTATTAATCATAACAATAATGATGATAAAAGTGAGAATAAAGAGAATTTTGATAACATTTGAATATTATTAAAATATTATTATTATTATTATTATTATTATTATTATTATTATTATTATTATTATTATTATTATTATTATTATTATTATTATTATTATTACTATCTTAATTATTAGTATTATTGCCAAAAAATCTATTATATCTGTAATAATAACAATAATAATAATAAGTATAAGTATAATAATAAGAATGCTAGTGGTTATAATATTGTTATTAGTATTATTATTGTTATTATCATCATTATTATTATTTGTACTGGTAGTATAATTGCAAAAATAATTATTATAACAGTAATAATTACAGTAATAACGATACTAATTAAGATAATGATATAAATAATAATTATAAAATCGTTATTATTGTTATTATTATTGTTATTACTATTATTATTGTTGTGGTTATTAGTATTATTGCAAAAATATATACTATAACTCCAATAATTGCAATAATAATGATAACAATTGCAATAATGATGATAATAATTGCAATAATGATGATAATGATGATGATAATGATGATAATGATGATAATGATGATGATAACGATAATAATGATGATAATCATGATAATGATGATGATAATAACAGGAATTGTGTCCATATATAATATAAAAAAGGTATAAGAAAAACATTCCCAAAAGTCGAAAAAGCGGCAAAATCTAGCGAAATATAGCCTTTTGAGAGTATACTCCAAAATGATGTTTTTTTCGATTTCTTTGGTGATTTCGGCAATTATTAGGGTAATAATGATAATAATTACCAGAATTGTATTAATCATAACAATAATGATGATAAAAGTGAGAATAAAGAGAATTTTGATAACATTTGAAATTATTAAAATATTATTATTATTATTATTATGATTATTATTATTATTATTATTATTATTCTAATTATGATAGTAATTATTATATTATTATGATTATTATCATTATTATTATTAATATTATTATTATTATATATTATAATTATTATCTTAATTATTAGTATTAATGCCAAAAAATCTATTATTATCTGTAATAATTACAAATAATAATAATAAGTATAAGTATAATAATTAATAATGCTAGTGGTTGATAATATCGTTATTAGATTATTATTGTGATGCTCATCATTATTATTATTTGTACTGGTAATATAATTGCAAAAATAATTATTATAACAGTAATAAATTACAGTAAAAACGATACTAATTAAGATAATGATATAAATAAATTATAAAATCTTTATTATTGGTATTATTATTGTAGTACTATATTATTGTTGGGTTATTAGTATTATTGCAAAAAATATATACTATAACTCCAATAAATTGCAATAATAATGATAACAATTGCAATAATGATCTGATGATAATTAATGCAATAATGGTGATAATATGGATAATAATGATGAGAATGACGATGATAACGATTAATAATGATGATAATCATGATAATGATGATGATTAATAACAGGAATTGTTGCCAATATATATATAAAAAAAGGTATAAGAAAACAATTCCCAAAAGTCAAAAAAGCTAAGGCAAAATTAAGCGAAAATATAAGCCTTTTGAGAGTGAGTATACTCCAAAATTGACTTTTTTTCGATTTTTTTGGTGATTGATTTGGCAATTATTAGAGTAATAATGATAATAATTACTTCAGAATTGTATTAATCATAACAATAATGATGATAAAAGTGAGAATAAAGAGAATTTTGATAACATTTGAATATTATTAAAATTATTATATTTATTTATTATTATTATATTATTTATTATTATTATTATATTATTATTATAATTATTATTATTATTATTATATTATTATTATACTATTATCTTAATTATTAGTTATTATTGCAAAAAATCTATTATATCTTATAATAAACACATAATATAATAAGTATAAGTATAATAAGTAATAATTGTAGGGTTAAATATTGTTATTAGTATTATTATTGTTATTATCATCAATTATTATTATTGTACTGGTAGTATAATTGCAAAAATAATTATTATACCAGTAATAATTACAGTAATAAACGATATAATAAGATAATGATATAAATAATATTAAAAATCGTTCTATTGTTATTATTAGTTGGTATACTATATATTGTTTCTGTGGTTTAGTATGATTGCAAAACATATATACTTAAACTCAATAATTTGCAATAATAATGCTAACAATTGAATAATATGATTAATAATGCAATAATGATGATTTAAATGATGATGGAATAATGATGATAATGATGATAATGATGAGATAACGATAAGAATGATGAGTAATCCATGATAAGATGATGATAATAACAGGAATTGTGGTCCATAGATAATATTACAAAAGTATAGGAAAAAACATTCCCAAAGTCGCAAAAAGCGGGCAAATCTAGCCAAAATATTAGCTTTTGAGAGTATACTCCAAAATGCGTCCGTGTTCGATTTCTTTGGTGATTCCGGCAATTATTAGCGGTATATAATGATACATATTACCAGAGGAAATAGTTTAATCATAACAATATGATGATAAATGTGAGAATAACAGGAATTTGATAACATTTGAAATATTAAAATATATATTATTACTATTTTTATTATTATCATTATGTTTTTTTTTTTTAATTACTATTATCTTAATTATTAGCATTATTGCCAAAAAATCGATTATATCTGTATATTTATAACAATAATAATAATAAAGTATAAGTATAATAATAGTAATGATAGTGTTATAATATTGTTATTAGTATTATTAGTGTATATTATCATCATTATTATTATTTGTACTGGTAGTTAATTTCAAAAATAATTTTATACAGTTAATAATTACAGTTAATAAGGATTACTAATTAGATAATGAATAAATAATCATTATAAATCGTGATTATTGTTATTATTATTGTTTGACTATATTATTGTTGTGGTTATTAGTATATTATTGCAAAAAAATATACTATAACTCCAATATTGCAAATAATGATAACAATTGAAATAATGTGATACATACTTGCAATAATGAGATAATGATGATGATAATGATGATAAGGATGATAAATGATGAGATAACGACTAATAATGATGATAATCATGATAATGGATGATGATAAACAGGAATTGTGTCCATATATAATATAAAAAGGTTATAAGAATAAAACATTCCCAAAAGTCGAAAAAGGCGGCAAAATCCTAGCGAAAATAGCCTTTTGAGAGTATACTCCAAAAATGACGTTTTTTCGATGTTCTTTGGTGATTTCGGCAATATTAGGGTATAATGATAATATTACCAGACTTGTATTCATTCATAACAATAATGATGATGAAAGTGAGAATAAAGAGAATTTTGATAACATTTGAATATTATTAAAAACTTATTATTATTATTATTATTTATTATTATTATTATTATTATTATTATTATATTATTATTATTATGATTATTATCATTATTATTACTATTATCTTAATTATTAGTTATTATGCTAAAAAATCTATTATATCTGTAATAATAACCAATAATATATAAGTATAGATACTAATAATAATGATAGTGGTTTAAAAAAAAAAAAAATTAATTGTTATAGTATTATTATGTTATTATCACATATTATTATTTGTACTGGTAGTATAATTTGCCCCCCCCAAAAATAATTATATAACAGTAATAAACATTACCAGTAATAACGATACTAATTAATGATAATGATAAAATAATAATTATAAAATCGTGTATTATTGTTAGTATTATTGTTATTACTATTATTATTGTTGTGGTTATTAGTTGTATTATTGCAAAAATATATACTATAACTCCAATAATTGCAAAATCATGATAACAATTGCAATAATGATGTAATAATTGCAATAATGATGGATAATGAGATGATAATGAATGATTAATGATGAGAATGATGATGCTAACGATAATAATGATGATAATCATGATAATGATGAAGATAAATAACAGGAATTGTGTGTCCATATCAAAAAGGTTAAATAAGAAAACATCCCAAAAGTCGAAAAAGCGGCAAAATCAGCGAAATATAGCCTTTGAGAGTATACTCCCCCCCCAAAATGAAAGTTTTTTCTCGATTTCTTTGGGATTCGGCAATTATTAGGGTAATACTGATAATAATTACCAGAAATGTATAATCGTAAACAATAATGATGATAAAAGTGAGAATAAAGAGGATTTTGAAAACATTTGAATATTCTAAAAATATTATATTATTATTATTATTTTATTATTATTATTATTATTATTATTATTATTATATTATATTATTATTATTATATTATTCTTATTATTATTACTATTATCTAATTATTAGTATTATTGCGAAAAAATCTATTATATCTGTATAATAAAACATAATAATAATAAGTATAAGTATAATAATCATAATATAGTGGTTATAATATTGTTATTAGGTATTATGATTGTTTATTATCATCATTATTCATTATTTGTACTGGTAGTAATTGCAAAAATAATTATTATAACAGTAATAAAATTACAGTAAATAACGAACTAATAAGATATTGATATAAATAATAATATTAAAATCGTTATTATGTATTATTATTGTTATTACTTTATTATGTGTGTGGTTATTAGTATTATGCAAAAAAAATATATACTATAACTCCAATAATTACAATAATAAGATAACAATTGGCAATAATGATGATAATAATTGCCAAATAATGATGATAAGATGATGATTAATGATGATAAGATGATAATGATGATGATACGTAATAATGATGATAATCATGATAATGATGATGATCAATAACCCAGGAATTGTGGTCCATAATAATATAAAAAAGGTTATATAAGAAAAACATTCCCAAAAGTCGAAAAACCGGCAAAATCTAGCGAAATATACCCTTCTTGAGAGTATACTCCAAAATGACGTTTTTCGACTTCTTTGGTGATTTCGGCCAATTATTAGGGTAATAATGATAATAATTACCAGAACAGAATTGTATTAATCATAACTATTAATGATGATAAAAGGAGAAATAAAGAGGAATTGAAACATTTGAATATTATTAAAATTATCTATTATTATATTATTATTATTATTATTATTATTATTATTATTTATTATTGTTATTATTATTATTATATTATTATTATTATTTATTACTATTATCTTAATTATTACATATTGACAAAAAAATCTATTATATCTGTAATAATAACAATAATAATAATAAGTATAAGTATAATAAATAATAATGCTAGTGGTTATAATATTGTTATTAGTATTATTATTGTTATATCATCATTATATTATTTTACTGGTAGTTATATTGCAAAAATAATTATTATACAGTAATAAAACAATTTACGTAATAACGGATACTAATTAAGATAATGATATAAATATAATTATTAAAATCGTTATTTATTGTTTATTATTATTGTATTACTATTCTTATTGTGTGGTTATTAGCTATTATTGCAAAAATATTACTATAACTCCATAATTGCAATAATAATGATAAAAACCAATTGCAATAATGAATGATAATAATTGCAATAATGATGATAATAATGATGATAAGATGATAATGATGATGATAAACGATAATACTGGATTATATATGATAATGATGATGATAAAACAGTAAACTGGTGTCCATATTATAAAATAAAAAAGGTTAAGAAAAACATTCCCAAAAAGTCGAAAAAGCGGGAAAATCTAGGCGAATATAGCCTTTGGAGAGTATACTCCAAAATGACGTTTTTTTCGATTTCTTTGTATTTCGGCAATTATGTAGGGTAATATTATAATAATTACCAGAATGCAGTAATCATAACAATAATGATGATAAAAGTGAGAATAAAGAGAATTTGATTAACATTGAAATATATTAAAAGGATTATTATATTATTATTAGTATTATTATTTATCATTATTATTATTATTATTTTTTTTTTTTTTTTTTATTATGATTGAAGTATTCCATTATTATTAATTTATCTTAATGATTAGTATGTATTGCAAAAGAATCTATTATATCTGTAATAATAACAATAATAATAATAAGTATATGTATAATGATAATAAGCTAGTGGTTATAAGAATTGTTATTAGTATTATTATGTTATTATTCATTATTATTATTTGTACGGTAGTATAATTGCAAAAATTAATATTATATAAACAGTAATAATTACAGTTACTAACGATACTAATTAAGATAAATGATATAAATAATTAATTATAAAATCGTTATTATATTATTATTATTGTTATTACTATTATATTGTCTGTGGGTTATTAGTATTATTGCAAAAATATATACTATAACTCCAATAATCGCAATACTAATGATAACAACCTTGCAATAATGATGATAATAATGCAATAATGATGATAAGATGATGATAATGATGATAATGATGATGATAAAGATAATAATGATGATAATCATGATAATGCATGATAATAAACAGGAATTGTTGTCCATCTATAATATAAAAAAGTTATAGAAAAACATTCCCAAAAGTCGAAAAAGCGGCAAAATCTGAGCGAAATATAGCCTTTGAGAGTATACTCCAAAATGACGGTTTTTTAGATTTCTTTGGTGAACTATTCGGCACTTATTAGGGTAATAATGATATAATTACCAGAATTGTATTAATCATAACAATAATGGATGATAAAATTGAGAAAAAAGAGAATTTGATAACATTTGAATATATTAAAATTATATTATATTTTATTATTATTATATTATTATTATTATTATTATTATTATAGGATTACTATTATCTTAATTATAGTAGTATTGCCCAAAAAAATCTATTATATCTGTAATAATAACAATAATAATAATAAGTATAAGTATAATAATGATAATGCTAGCGGTATATATTGTTTATTAGGTATTATATGTTATTATCACAGTATTATTATTGTACTGGTTAGTATAATGCAAAATAATTATTATAACAGTAATATTACAGTAATAAACGATACTAATTAAGATAATGATATAAATAATAATGTATTAAAAATCGTTATTATTGTTATTATTATGTTATTACTATATTAGTGTTGTGGTTATAGTATTATTGCAAAAAATAAGCTATAACTCCAATAATTGCAATAATAATGATAACAATTGCAATAATGATGATAATAATAGCAATAATGATGATAATGATGATGATAATGATTATAATGATGATAATGATGATGATAACGATAATAATGATGATAATCATGATAATGATGATGATAATAACAGGAATTGTGTCCATATATAATATAAAAAGGTATAAGAAAAACATTCCCAAAAGTCGAAAAAGCGGCAAAATCTAGCGAAATATACCTTATGAGAGTGTACTCCAAAATGACGTTTTTTGATTTCTTTGGTGATTTCGGCAATTAATTAGGTAATAATGATAATAATTACCAGAATTGTATTAATCATAACAATAATGATGATAAAAGTGAGAATAAAGAGAATTTTGATAACATTTGAATATTATTAAAAATTTTATTTATTATTTATTTATTATTATTATTATTATTATTATTATTATTATTATATTATTATTCATTATTATTACTATTACTTAATTATTAGTATTATGCCAAAAAATCTATATATCTGTATAATAACAATAATATAATAAGTATAAGTATAATAATAATAATGCTAGTGTTATAATATTGTTATTAGTATTATTATTGTTATATCATCATTATTATTATTTGTACTGGTAGTATAATTGCAAAAATAATATTATAACAGTAAAAAATTACAGCAAAACGATACAATTAAGATAATGATATAAATAATAATTATAAAATCGTTTTATTATTGTTATATTATTGTTATTACTATTATTATTGTTGTGGTTATTAGTATTATTGCAAAAATATATACTATAACTCCAATAATTGCAATAATAATGATAACAATTGCAATAATGATGATAATAATTGCAATAATGATGATAATGATGATGATAATGAATGATAAAGATGAAAATTTGAATGATGATAACGATAAAAATGATGAAAATCATGATAATGATGATGATAATAACAGGAATTGTGTCCCTATATAATATAAAAAAGGTAAAAGAAAAACATTCCCAAAAGTCGAAAAAGCGGCAAAATCTAGCGAAATATAGCCTTATGAGAGTATACTCCAAAATGACGTTTTTTCGAATTCTTTGGTGATTTCGGAAATTATTAGGGTAATAATGATAATAATTACCAGAAATTTTATTAATCATAAAAATAATGATGATAAAAATGAGAAAAAAAGAGAAATTTTGATAAAATTTGAATATTATTAAAATTATTTTATTATTATTATTATTATTATTATTATTATTATTATTATTTTTTATTATTTTTTATTTTATTATTACTATTATCTTAATTATTAGTATTATTGCCAAAAAAAACTATTATATCTGTAATAATAACATAAAAATAATAATAAAGTATAATAATAATAATGCTAGTGTTATAATATTGTTATTAGTATTATTATTGTTATTCATAATTTATTATTTGCCAGGGAGTTAATTGCAAAAATAATTTTATAACAGTAATAATTACAGGGTTTAAAGATACTAATTAAGAAATGATTAAATTAATTAAAAATCGTTATTATTGTTTTAAATTTTGGATTACTATTATTTTGTTGGGTTATTAGTATTTTAAAAAATTTTAAATATAACTCCAAAAATTTCAATAATAAGAACAATTGCAATAATGAGATAATATTGAATAATGAGATAATTGATTTAAATATGAAATGATGATAATGATAGATAACATAATAATGATATAATCATATAAAGATGATGATAATAAAAGGAATTGGTCCATATATAAATAAAAAAGGTATAAAAAAAACATTCCCAAAAGTCGAAAAAGCGGGAAAATCTACGAAATATAGCCTTATGAGAGTATACTCCCAAAGACGTTTTTTTTTGATTTCTTGGGGATTTCGGCAATTTTTAGGGTAAAAAATGATAATAAATTCCAGAATTTATTAATCATAACAATTGATGATAAAAGTGAGAATAAAAGAATTTTTTTAACATTTGAAAATTTTTTTAAAAATTTTTATTTTTATTTTTATTATTATTATTATTATTAATTTTATTATTATTTTCAATATTATATTATTATTTTTTTATTTTACTATTATTTAAATTTTTAGTATTATTGCCAAAAAAACTATTTTATTGTATAATAACAATAATAATAAAAATATAATATATAATAATAATGCTAGTATTTAATATTGTTTTTAGATTTTTTATTGTTTTTATCATCATTATTATTATTTGTATTGTATAATTTCAAAAAAAATATTTTTAACAAACAATAATTCGTAATAACGATACTAAATTTAAAATAATGAATAAAAATAATTATAAATCGTTTTTATTGTTATTATTATTTTTTTTACTATTATCATTTTTGTGGTTATTTGTATTTTTGCAAAAAATATTACTATAACCCAATAAATTCAATAAAAAGTAACAATTGCAATAATGAGATAAAAATTTTCAAAAAAAAATGAAAAGATAAAATGATTTATGAAAAAATGATAA
>NW_023640298.1:0-10000 GCF_015228065.2 Penaeus monodon
TAGTGAGATAAAAAGGACTTCAAATCATTAAGGGTATTGTTACCACGTATTTCACCCAAAACCCAAAGCTAACTTCCACATCTTTCTATTCCTTAGACAAGGGGGCAACCCTCCTGCCACTTGTGCTAGAATGGAAAAAAATCTCTCTTTCTCTCTCGCCTCTCTCTCTCTCTCTCTCTGATTTTGCTTCTTTTTCTCTCCCTCTCTCTCTCTTTCTCCTTTCTTTTCTCCTCTCCCCCTCACTCTCTCACTTTTTCTCTTTTATTTCTCCCCCCTTTCTCTCTCTTTCTGATTTTTCTTCTTTTTCTCTCCCTCTCTCTCTTTTTCTCTCTCTCTCTCTCTCTCTCTCTCTCTCTCTCTCTCTCTCTCTCTCTCTCAATGAAATGCAAATCAGTGACTCTGAATACTTGCATTTTTGTATTTTAAGTACTGTATATATTATAATCTGTTTATATGCCCGAGTTTTGTATGTGAAATGTGAGCCCACACAGGGACTTATTAAGATAGGGGTGAGGATAACCTAAGTTACCTCATCCTTTTGAGATGTAAGTTTTCCAAGTAAAAAAAGTCTCTCTCTCTCTCTCTCCAACAGACACCAACAGGACGGGACAACGGAGGAACACAGCAGCCAATCAGAAGAAGGATAGATGAGCAGGCTCCTCCCCTCTCTCCCTGCGGTGAATCGGTCCTTAATTGGACGATTCAGAGAGAGGGGATGATCGGTTCCGGCAAGGGTGGCGGACGGGGCGCAGCGGGTGGAGCCGAGCAACCCCAAGAGAGTTAACATGATGCCATGATCCCTCGATCGTGTGGCTTTGCAATGGGCAAAATTAAAGAGATGCACCGGCCCGGTCCCATGAAATCTCGGCCTCGGCTCTACCGCGTTACCGGCTGGGGGACGCCCCCCTATTGTTTGATGCCACGATGCTATGTGCTTGCATGTAGCTTCGTGCCCTACTAGCCTACTCTTTCCTATGCGAATTTTCGGCATTAGGATGACTCTGTGCACACCTTCTGGTGAACTGGACCCCATCTTCGGGCGCGTGCTCGGACGTGGGCAGACCTTTACCTCCCCAGGGGAGGGTGTGTCTGGGGGGCCTTTAGAAGGCCTGCCTTACGGTGTGCATAGAGTTCCCATTTTTTTGTTAGGGATTGGTCTGGCAGACCATCTGATGACTGCCACTCTTTTTCTTTCGAATAGGGCGATAGGCAGGTAGAGCCCCTTGTCAGGCCTTCAGCCAGGTTCTTCTAATAGCAGCTGCTAGACAGAACATCAAGTTCCCGTGATAGGAAGTACCTGGATAAAGTTAGTTTTTTCCCCTCACTGTGATGAAATAGTCTGTGGTTGACTATTTCAGAGGGATGAAGGAACTTACTGGAACAGGTACAGAACCCACCCTTCTCTCACTGAGGTGAAACATCCTTTGGATGTTTCAGAGAGAAGAGGGTTCCACCTCAAAAACCGTCCTGCCATAGGAACCTCCTGGAAAAATGTTAATTTCTCTCCCTCACTGGGGTGAAACAGTCTGTGGCCGGCTGTTTTCAGAGGGATGAAGGAACTGACAGGAACAGGTGCAGGACCCCCCTCTTTTCTCAATGAGGTGAAACAACCTTTGGGCGTTTCAGAGAAAAGAGGGATTCACTTTGAAAAAGGGGAAACGGGTCCCCTCCGAGGAGCGGAGAGGAACTGCCTGGAAAAAGTGAAAGAGCTCCCTTCCTCACTGAGGGAGGACCCAGAAGTGTTCCCAGCAATGAGGTCCTGTAGGTGGAAAGGGCATCCCCTCTGGGATACTCCCAGAGGTTGACACCTACCCACGTGTTTGCCGTGCGTGGCACCCTTGTGAGCTGGGAGACGGGAGTCCTGGAGGTTGAGCGATCCCGTGCACGAGTATGCCCTGCGGCTAGCAAACACGCCTCTTTGGTCCTCTATTCTGGCAAGACAGGCGGCCTGATCCAGGCCCGTCAGGTCAATCGGCTGGTCTCCCTCGGGAGGCTAGGGTCAAGCAGTCATGCTGCCGTTGGTACCCACACCGTCCGTGTGTTACCAGTGCAATCGGCTAATTGGCTGCGTATATTCACTCATCCCCCCTGTTGCTGTTAGACATTGGTTCTAGCACCCCAGCTTCCCCTTGTTGGACTCCGTGGTGGTGGGGGCGTGAGGGGATGAAGCACTGCCAAGTATATGGAAAAACTAAACAAAAATCCCCCAAGGGACAGACCTTACTTTTGACGACCCGTGCAAGGCCCAGACCACGGCAGCCACCCTGAAGCCTTACGTGCCTCCGGGTGGCAAAAGAAAACCCCGAGCACAGGATGACACTGTCATGCCTGCTGCCAAGATGGCAGACAAGACAAATAAATCAGGTACAAACATGTCTGTCCATCAGATTGTCCAACAGATGGACTCTCGTGCTGGCCCCTCCAGGCCAGCACCCAGACCAGGAAGGTCTCTGAGCCCCCCTCAGACGACCCCCTGACTGAATCAGGAGCACAAGCTGAACCAGCCGAAACAGCAGGTACCCCCCACGAGCAAGCCCCAAAGCCGAAAGGGCGGACCGAAACGGCCGAGGCCGGAGTCCGACTCTGATGGCGAGTCTGGACCCCAAGGCGTTTCCCGCAATTCAAGGTCCCCTTTAAAAAACCGAAGGCTTCGACAATGCCTACCAGATGGTAAGGGCATTGGAGAGCCAGCGTAAAATCCGGCTGTCGATCCGGGTTGCGCGAGATCAGGGCAGATCATCGTGCCCAAAGATCAGCCACCCTTTGTTTCCTGCAGGAGACAAAGGAGTTAAAAGAGGGGGAGGAAAGTGAGCCTCTCGCCACTGAACCCCGAGGAGAAGAGAGTCAAGAGGGGTGCTACTTGGCTTCTCAGTCTCATACGATGTGGAGGTGATAACATCACACCCACAGGTCGTGGAGGTTTCCCCGATTGTCGAAGGGGAAGACTCCAACCAGGCAAGTCCTGGTGACCATGAAATATACCCCAAGCTCCACCCTTGATTGGGTAACTGGGGTACCTACAACCTACGCACTTATTGCCTGAACCACTTCGGTGTTTCAAGTGCCAGAAGTACGGACACCCCCAGGCTAACTGTACAGCCAAGCCAAAATGTGGTGTCTGTAGCAAGGCACACAATACTGAGGTGTGCATCAAGGCACATAAAGAAGAAAGAAGGACCAACACCCAAATGTCCTAATTGTGCCAAGAGGCATCACGCCTGGAGCCTGGCTTGCTCTGTCAGGAAAGAGGCGGCCCTCAAAACGGCAAGAGGTTGCTAAGAAGCGACCAGACTTTGTTTCCGCCCCCCCAGGCACCTACGTCTGGGGGAGGAACAAAAGCGAAAAGGCTTCCCGGACCTCCTAAGGGGAAGGAAGCTGCCCCCAGCCGAAAACCGGAGATCTCCGACAATCAGGAGTTCCCCCAAGTAAAGAAAGTGCAGAGGAACCACAGGAAGAAAGGTTCCAACAGCACCAAAACGGTCCCCCCCAGACCAGAAGACATGTTCTTCGACGAGGGGGACATGTCGATCCTGATCACTGCTGTGGTCACAGCAGTGGCCCAGTATCCCTGTCCAGGACCGAGGAAGAGGCGGAAAAGGCAGTCAGTGTTGCCATGACGACTCTTAAACAGACCGTGAAAAGCATAAAGGGAAGGAAGATGGAGAAGGCCAAATCAGCCCAATCCTCTCCCCCCAGCCCAGGTCGAGACTCCCCTCCCTCTCCAAGCCAGGCATGCCCTCACGGGCAGAGCCTAGCCAGGCTATGCCCTCACAGGCAGAGCCTAACCAGGCTGATTCAGTGCCACAAGCCGAATCAGAAGAAGCTGAGCCTGCCCGGGGCAAGCCAGCCAATGCACAAAAACAGCCTGGCCCGAGAAAAAGCCAAAGACGAAAAGTCAGAGCTACCAAAGGCTCTCCACCCCTCAGTGGATCCAGGGATAGCCTGACAGCCGAAAGAGAGTCCTCAAGCAGTGAGGATCTCACAATGGAGTTGTCAGACTCCGACCGTCAACCCGAATGTGACGATGTCTCTGATGTAACTATCAATTAGAAAACATCATGACACGCAATCTAAGTATTCTGCAGTGGAAATTTTGGGGCTTCTCCTCAAGGAGTGCCATCCTCCACGAAATAGTGCGATCAAGGAGCATTGACATCGTCATGCTCCAGGAGACATTATCAGCGGAAGCTGTTCGCTTCTCAGGGTATCACGTCTACGCGCTGCCCCGTTCCGATGGCAAAAAAGGCCTGATGACCCTGGTGAAGGCAACAATTCCCTGCTCCGCAATAGCGATGCACCGCACTGTGGAGAAGATGTTTAATCTCTTGCCGTCGAGATTCAACTGGCCGGGGACCCCTGAAATTGTACAATGTGTACAGCAGGCCACACTGTAGTAGCTTAGACATCAGCCAGGTATGTGCTTCCGCAGCACACGACCGAGTGATCATAAAGGGGGGGACTTCAATGCACACCACCCCATCCTGGCTCCCTGCAGGGCACCGGATGCGGCTGGCCGTCACATAGCCACGTGCTCGAGACATTCCCCGAGATCGCTCTCCTCAACAGCCAGGAGCCAACGCATGTGAGAGGAGGGGTCCTAGACCTCACCCTGGCCACTGCGACTCTGGGGGAGAGGATTGGCTGGCGTGTCGATGAGACCGTCACTAGTGACCATTATGGCACTATAACAACCCTCATGGATAGTGGCCCAGCCGAAATACCACGACCGAATCCAAGATGGAAAACAGACAGGCCAACTGGCAGGCGTTCCAGAGCGCCATGGCCCGCTGTCTGAGAAGCAATGAACCCACACAGAGCGAAAATGTGAAGTGCTACAAGCCAGACTTGGTAAATGCCATTGATGAGCAGCCTCACTGACCATACCCAAAACTCGGCCTGGGTCCAGGAGTCACAAGGACGCCTGGTACTTCAATGACGAGATTAGGGGGGTCAACCACAGGGTAAACATGTGCCGAAAACATTTCCGAAAGGGAAGAACCCCCGACAACCTAGCCCCCCTAAGGGAGGGGGTGAGGGATGCCAAGGAAACTGCCAGCAGAGTGAGGCAGGAAAAGTGGCTGGAATGGTGTGAGTCTTTCGATCACCGTACCACCCTCTCAGAGCTATGGCAACGGGTCAAGCGAGCCCCCAGCCGCTCAGCCCCGAGATGCACGCACCACGACCCCCCGGCAGAGGCCAACAGACTGGCGCAAGAGTTCTCTGCGAGAACGAGCAGCGACAGTCTGCCAGCCGAACTGAGGGCAAGACAAGAAAGCCTACAACCAGACAGACTTGCTCACATCAGAGAAAGGGCAGCCGAACCCGATAACTCAGACGTTATCTTTTCTCTGAGGAACTAAGAGATGCACACAAAGCTAGTCGCAACTCAGCCCCGGGCGATGACGGGATCTCGTACCCCATCATCTCCCGCCTGGGACTGGTAGGTGAGCTTGCATTTTCCCGCAACCATCACAGGTCCTGGGAAACTTCCACTCTACCCCAGAGCTGGAAGAGGGCTACATAGTCCCCTCCCTAAACCAAAGGAGCCGGGGAAGTCCGCCCCATCTCTCTCCTCAGCTGTCTGGCCAAGACTGCCGAGAGGATGGTACTGAACCGGCTCCAATGGAAAATGGGAGCCCCCCACGAACCCCCACGGGTTTTACCAGGGGCATGAAACACAGCGCACAGCATAGCCACGCTCTTGAGCACAATAAACACGGGCGCATCTTGGCAGTATTCCTTGACCTGGAGAAGGCTTTCGAATTGGCAAGTCCTCTTGCCATTCAGGAGAGCCTGATCCAAAAAGGAATCAGAAGGGAAGCTCTTGGCTTGGATAGGTGACTACTTTACGAATAGAACAGCCGAGTCAAATTCCAAGGTCACCTATCACAGCACATGCCACGAGAAAATGGAACGCCACAGGGTGGGGTTCTCAGTCCAGCCCTTTTTAACACACTAAAGTCCTGTATCCTCAACATAACCTCCCAGTGGGGTGCAAGATCATCTCCTTGGGAGACGATCTTGCTATCATCTCCACTGGACCACACTGCCTAAACAAAGCCCAGCGTTGTCTGGACTTGGTATCCGAGGAGTGTTGCAGGACAGGACTAAAGATCTCTGCAGCCAAATCCAAGGCCATGGCTTTGAGACAGAGAGTTTTAGGCACAAGTCTGAAAATCCAGGGAATGGACTTGGAGTGGGTTCAGGAATAACCCGTACCTTGGGGTAAGGATAGACCGGACCCTCTCCTTCCGCCAGGAGGTCCAGTACCTGCTTGACCGAACAAAGGCAAGACTATGCCTCCCTCGCTCTGATTGGCATCAAGAGAAAATATAAAGACCGATTGGAGACAGTCCAAAACGAAGCCGCCAGGGTCATTCTGGGTGCCCCAAGGTGGGCGAAGGTCCTCAACCTCCTAGTGGAGACAAAACCTTCCCCCTTGGCCTCACGAATTGATCTAACGGCAGCCCAATTCTTATCAAAGGTCATCCAGGCTCCCAGGAACACAAGCCTAAGACACAAAATAGTCAGACGCCTAGAACAAAATAACGAGCTGTTTGCAAACAACTCCTGGCTGTCTCACACAGCCAGGGTGCTAATACGCCATCAGCTCAAAGAACCACTAAATGGCCAAGGGCATGGACTCCCCACCCCTGACTTTGTCGAAGCTCCGCCGTGGGCACAAACCTCGATAGAGTTCTCGGTCATGAGAACTGGCAAGCAAAAGAATGAATATTGTACGCCTAGCCTAAAGGCAGAAACCCAGAGGGTCATTGCAACCATCACCCCTCCGGGGAGCCAACATATTACACAGCGGATCGGTTTGATCCCTTTACCCACACTGCAGGCGCCGGCTTTGCAGCAAGGGATGCCACAAAATCCATGAGGGTAACAGACAACGCCTCCTCGCTTCAGGCGAGGTAGTTGCTATCATGGGAGCACTGAGAACACGCGTCCAGGAGAAAAGGACAACGTGGTCATACACCCCAGACTCCAAAGGAGCCGTCGACTGTCTTCAGCAGCGCTCACCCACTGACAACATCTACCTCCTGACAACCATCGGCACAATTTAAAACAAGGATGCTTGCTCAGGGTAGAAGAATTATCATAAACTGGTTCCCAGCCATATAGGGATCAGAGGCAATGAGCTTTCTGACAGATTAGCCGAAAACGGCCGGGTATGCCCCCAAATCCATGATAATACATCAGAGCCCAAGTTTACTTAGGAGGAAGTGTACGGTGGCGGCCAACTCCTTCCTCCTGCAGCTTCACAGAGAGGAAACGAGACATTCCCCCTCGGCCAGCTGGTACTCAGATGCCACAGGCTATGAACCACTGGCACTCTCTGAAATAAACAACAGAGGTACCGAAGTCATTCTGCACAGAAAGCGCCTAGGTTACCACTGTGCATGGCAGATCATACAAACCATAGAACATGAAGAAGGTGTTGCATGCATTGCGGCGAGCCGAACGCCACACTGATACACTACTTGGAGAATTGCGTGCACACGCAATTCCTAAGACAAACCCCACAGAACACAGCCGTCGTGCTGGTAAAGAGATTATGCGAGATGCTTACACCACGGCTACAGGAGCGCCTGCTGGCAATCCCACCGCCACGGTAAGCACCGAGTGTCAGACCAACAAATGAGACAGCCATAAAAAGCTGACACAGGCCGGGCCATAAGTGAAAGGCCCGGGCGAAGCCAGAACTTCGCAAATCTCAAGCAAGCAAGCAAGCAATCTCTCTCTCTCTCTCTCTCTCTCTCTCTCTCTCTCTCTCTCTCTCTCTCTCTCTCTCTCTCTCTCTCTCTCTCTCTCTCTCTCTCTTTTCTCGCTCTCGCTCTCACTCACTCACTTTCTCTCTCAATTTTTTTTTACTTCCTATGTTTTCTCTTTTCACTCATCGGTTTATATATTTGTTTCTTGAGCCCCTCTTTTTCTTATAATGTGCATGTTCCACTCACTTCCGTTTCTCCCAGGGTTGGGAAAGGTATTTCTGCACAACCTCCTGAGAAAGAGCGCCATGACAATTTTTAGACGTGCGGAGTTAAATAAAACACCTGTAGTGTAATTTGGTTTACCATTGGCTTAACTACTATGAGCTAGGACATGGTATAGAGGGCTGAAAAAAGGTATAGTAGGGTGAAAAACAAATGGGGTACGGTGAATTTGCAAAAGGGTAGGGGGCTAAATGCAATTGGCTTTTTGGGCTATTAGGGAAAGTATTTTTCTTTGAGTGTATTATTTTTGTATTGTAACCTTTCCTTGGAATAGGATTTTAAAAAAAATCACATGCTGATTAACTCCCCTTTTTATGTCATGATAAAAACCCTTTAACAAAGAAAAAGACTAAATTTCGGTCCAATTAAAAATAGTTGTGGGAAAACTGTTCTTTTTTCTCTCTCTCCTTTTTTTCCTCTTTTTCCTAGTCTCTTTTTTGTTTTTGATTTTTTTGGGTTTTTAAAAGGGTTTATTTTGTGAATAGGAAAAGCTTTTTAATATTTGTATAAAAAAATGTCATGTTATAAACCCTGCAGCAAGAGAAAAAGGGCCCCAATGTATTTTTAAACATTTTGACAGGAAAAAACCCGGAAATTAATGCTTTGCTTTCCGGAGTTCTTCTCTCTCTCTCCTTCTCTCTTTTTCTTTGGGTATTTTGTCCTCGGTCGGGGTATCATTTTGTAGAAAAAAAATTTTGGGTCTAATGCTATTTTATTATTATTTATTTATTATTATTATTTTTTTTTTTTTTAAATTCCCCTCCCCTTTTTTTTTTCCTTTTTTTCCCTCTTTCCCCCCTTTTCTTCGTTTTGTTTTTTGGGTATTTTGGGCTGTCTCTCCCCTCATTCTGTAAAAAAATAAATTGTCAAGGCCTCTTTAATAAAACACAAAACACACACCAACCCCACACACACACACCACACCCCACACACACACACAAAACACACACACACACCACCCCACAACACACACACACACCCCTCACCACACACAACACACACAACAAAACACCCCACACCACACCCCACACACACACACACACACATAAATATATTTTAATATATATATATAATAATTATATAAAATATATATATTATATATATATATTAATATTATATATAATATTTTATATATATCAAAGCAGCACCCTATAAATTCCACGGGGAGGATGTGGGCCCTTTCTCCCAATTTTTTCCCAAACTTTGTGTTTTCTTTGGCTTTTTTTGGGTTTCCCAATTTTTTGGGCCCCCAAATATCGTTTTTTCCCTTGTGATTGGTCGGCCCCTTTGGCCTCTTTATGAAATCTATAGCCCACCCTTTTTACTTTCTTTTTTTCACCTGTCGCGCTGCTCCGACAAAATATGCCCTTTCCCCATTGCCAATTCTTTTTTTTAATGTTCCCAAATATATTTTCCCACTTTTGTCTTTTCCCCTGACCCCCTCATCCGTTTCTCTCAGGCAAATTTCCCCAGCATAAACCCTTCTCCACCCCTTTCTCGGGCACTTATTATTTCCTCTCCAGAAATTTTGGGTTTGCAGCCCATTTTTCTGACCCATAGGTCAAAAACTGGGAGGATGCTTTGGTTAAAGTTTTTTTTTTTTTTTAAAATTTAAAGGGGAAGGGGGCCTTTTATATGCTACGGTTTCTCCCCAAAGGCCTCCACCCTTTGATTGATGCGTAAAATTCTTTTCCCTTTTCCCGCTATATGTGTTTTGTCGGTATTGTAAAGTAAAAATCCCTTTTTCGCAATCGATAAATCCCCATACACGGGGGTTTTTTCCTATTTTAATTTTTTTTCTTATTAGGGTGTGGATTTTGGCCCTGTTTTTGAGAATCCATTGGGGAAAGCCTCCCCTTTCTCTAACGGGTTTAAAGCCCAGACTGTAAAAGTTGGAGTTGTGATGAGTTTTGTAAAACAGTCTGAAAACTGAAGGGAACCTATGGGTCGGAAATTTTTTTTTTTTAATAAATTTTTTCTTCCCCTTTTTATGTAAA
>NW_023640299.1:5000-7500 GCF_015228065.2 Penaeus monodon
GCTCTCGCCGACCTCGCTAAACCTCCCTGTCAGCAATTTTTCCCTCCCTATCGCAATGAAATGAAATCCCTTTGATTTCATTCCCCCCTCACATGTAACCTATGGCCTTCCCATACTGTCTACATTATTCGGAATATTAGCCGTCGTGCTTGGTTTTGTACTGTATCGTTGCATAGTGATTAAGACATTAGCACGCAGACTGCCTGTCAGCGCTTAGCCTTGTATATTCTCTTACATTGTCACTGGCTAGGCCCGGCTGTTTAGGTATATATGTATATATAGAGATATATACAGATATATAAATGTATATACATATACAAAAAATGTGTATGTGTGTGTGTGTCTGTGAGTTTATGTGTGTATATATGCATATATGTGTATGTATGTGTATATATATATATATATATATATATATATATATATATATATATATATGAATATCTATCTATCTATCTATCTATCTATATATATATATATATATATATATATATATATATATATATATATATATTTACACATATATATGCATATATATATACATATATGCATATATATACATATATATATATGCATATATATATACATATATGCATATATATACATATATATATATATATATACATATATATATGATTATATATATGCATATATGTATATATATGTATATTATATATATGTATATATATATGCATATATATATATATATATATATATATATATATATATATATATATAGATAGATAGATAGATAGATAGATATTCATATATATATATATATATATATATTATATAATAACACAAAACTCACAGACACACACACACATACACATTTTTTGTATATGTATATACATTTATATATCTGTATATATCTCTATATATACATATATACCTAAACAGCCGGGCCTAGCCAGTGACAATGTAAGAGAATATACAAGGCTAAGCGCTGACAGGCAGTCTGCGTGCTAATGTCTTAATCACTATGCAACGATACAGTACAAAACCAAGCACGACGGCTAATATTCCGAATAATGTAGACAGTATGGGAAGGCCATAGGTTACATGTGAGGGGGGAATGAAATCAAAGGGATTTCATTTCATTGCGATAGGGAGGGAAAAATTGCTGACAGGGAGGTTTAGCGAGGTCGGCGAGAGCAAGGGTGTGTATGAGTAGTGAAATGATGATAGGGGCGTAAAGTAATGAGGCGGGAGTCAAGTCGGCAAAACCACGGAGGATGAACGCGGCGCTGACCATGAGCGTTGTTACAGGTTACGTGATATGTTGACGTCTTCTAATGTCTCGTGGATAGTCAGGAATCAGCAGTAATCGTAGAAACTAGAAAAAAAATACAATCCTCAATTTCGGCAGGAGCTAAAACAAACGACATGGTATGCAAAACAACCAGGGCTGCAGTGTCGACAGGCCAAGAGCATGTGTAACAGAGGTACGAGTAGGCGTGTTAAGGTCGAGCTCAGCTACCGGGAGACGCGTGACCCCGCAGTCAGGTAAGAGGTAACAGGGGTCACAGTTGAGGTAACAGGGGTCACAATGACCATTGCCTCGTGGCGCGGGTAGGGTGACCAACATAAGGAGGCATATTCCATCTGAAAACATCAATGCTGTGCCAACCGTAGATGCACACTCATCGGCACCATACAGTACACGAAGGAGTCAAAGAAAAAAATCTCAAAGACTATATTAGTAGATTAGACGCACAGATACATGCACAAATGTAGGGGAACGTCATCAGCTGCGTGCGTGCGCGTGCTGAAGCATATCCTCAGGCTTCGAAACAACTACTGGAGTGGAGGCATCACGGGCCTCGTGTTTGCGAGCGAGTGCTGAGGGAAAACCGTCCTCAGGCTATGAAACAACCACAGAAATGGAGGCGTCACGGGCCTCGTGTTTGCGAGCGAGTGCTGAGGGAAAACCGTCCTCTGGCTTTGAAACAACCACAGAAATGGAGGCGTCACGAGCCTCGTGTTTGCGAGCGATTGCTGAGGGAGAACCGGCCTCAGGTTTAATAGGACCAACGGAGTCTGACAGTACGGCAACCTGAGCCGCGGGCTTGGCAGCAGGCACGTAAGATTCCTGAAAGATGACAATGTTACTGGGCGCGTAGGGCAGCGAAAACGCAACGGAGACAAAGCGAAAGACATCTTGCTCTACCGGGGGGATTGAGCACGGCAATCTTGTCCTGTGAGAATCTGCAACGGGCGAATTAAAAGACGAGGAGGTTTTCCTGTACGATATGGACGTCGACAACGGCGAAAAGACGCAAGATACAAATACATGTGACGCCTGAGAGGATTACTATGAAAAAAGTAACACATATCCCTGACCAGTCCATCAGTGTCAAATATGCTGAGTTTCGTCAAAGTCTCTGTGCGTTTGTTCTGAAACAGCGGAAAATTCATGTCACGGTGTTTGTGGAAAGTCTGATGTTCAGTGTCAGTAAGTGATGAAGTGAGTACAGTGTTCGATCGAGAGCATATATGTAAC
>NW_023640300.1:2500-7500 GCF_015228065.2 Penaeus monodon
TTGTTGTTTTAGGGTTATATTTATTATTTTATTTTCTATTTATATTATTTTTTATTATATTTATTTTATTATATATATTTTAATTTTTTTATATTTTTTTTATAATATTTTAATTTATTATTTTTTTATTTTATTATTTTTTCAATTTAAAATTTTGTTTTCATTTTTTTTTTTTCCCCCACCACGCATTTATTTTTTTTATCCCTCAAACACCCCTTTTTTTTTCCTCTCTTCTCTCCCCTTCTCTGTCTGTCTGTCTGTCTGTCTGTTGTCTGTCTGTCCTCTTTCTCTCTCTCTCTCTCTCCCTCCTCTCTCTCTCTCTCCTCTCTCTTTTATTATTATATTAATTTATAAAATTTATTTTAAAATTTTAAAAAAATTTAATTAAATTCTATATACATTGTATTTATGTTTTATAATAAAAAATTTTTATAACGTTACACACCACACACATATATAATATATATTATAATATATATAATTATATATATATTATATTATTATAATATATACATACAATTATATTAAAATTTTTTATAATATATATATATATATATAATAATATTATATATCAATATATAAATATTATATATATTTAAAATTTAAAACACAACCACACACACGAGTATAACAAACACACAAAAACCCCCAACAAACACAAACAAACACACCCACCACCCCCACACACATATAATATATTATATTATATATATATATCTATATATATTATATATTTAATATAATTTTATATAATTATTTTTTAATATATATAATTATATATATGTATGTATATTAATAATAATAATTTAATTTTTTAAAAAATTATAAAAATTATTTTTAATATTTATATATTTTTTTTTAAATTGTATGAAGGGTATGCATATATATTTTTATATATATTTATAAGATATATATAAAATATAATTATTTATAAAATTTTTTAATATTATTTTATTATATATATAATTAATATTTAATATATATATAAATATATATCTATATATAATATATTTATTTTGTGTGTGTGTTGTGTGTGTGTGTGTTTTTGTGTATGTATAAATATTTAATTTTATATAAAATTATATTATAATAATTATATATATATATATTTTATAATATTTTTTATTTGTGTTTTTTTTGCGTGTGTGGTTGTATGTATGTTATGTTTTGTATTTTGTGGTATGTATTCTTAAAATTTATTATTAAAATTATTTTTATATGTTATTAATATTTTAATATTTTTTTTATATTATTTATTATGTTGTGTGTGTGTGTGGTGTGGGTGTGTGTGGTGTGTGTGTGTGTGTGTGTGTTTTGGGTGTGTGTGTGTGTGTGTGTGTGTTAATTTTTCATTTGGGGAATCTTTTAACATACATACACCCCCCTATTTATTATCTCTCTCTCTCTTATATTTATATATTATATATATATTTAATATATATATATAATTATGTTTCTATTACATATATATACATATTATTAAAAAACATATTTATATTACTATATACATATTTTTAAACTATATATATATATATATTAATATTATTTTATTATATTTTTAAAATTATTAAAAAATCAATATATATATCTAATATATATGTATATTATAATACATATATAATATATAATTATATTATATAATATATTTTTTTTATATATAATATATATATATAATTGTTATTGGGTTCCCTTTCGAATAAACGTCTTAATGGGGGTTTGCTTTTCTCCTAGGGGATTATCAAAGGGTACAGAGCAATTAACGGAACTTCAAAAGGAAACCCCCAAATTTTTGAACTTCTTATCAAAGGAAAATTTCAATTTCAATGTTTATGTTTCAAATTTTTGTTCCATCTTCCTTTCTTAAAATTAAATCATGGGATTTTTAATCACCTTTGAATAAATCAAAGAATGCAAAAAGTGTGGAAAAATAAACACTAGTAATGCTTTATTGTATTTTTAAGAATTAATTACACGCTGGCAACTGCCAACAATATTTAATACAATGAATGTAAACACCGTTTTTCCTTCAATTAACACATTCAAATAAGTGGGTAACTCAAATTTTTTCGGTAGAATTATAAAAAAAAGTCAAATCCTTGTTGCACCCCAAAAAAAAAAAAAATACCCCTTTTCTGACATCCCTAGAGCTCACCCAAAATCAGTCCTTTTTTGACACCCAAATTTAAAGACTATGCAATTCCAAAAAACACACTATTCATATTATATATCATATAATCTAGGGGCGGGTACCGAGTAAAAAAATTACAGCTAAAATTAGCCAAAAAACGAAATACAAAAAGACTCTGCGTCTACCCCTACCAAATTCCAGTTCGAGTCCGCTGAGTCAAAAATATTTCCCTTTGACACTTTTTTTCCCCATAATAATATTAATTGCTGAGCGTTTTTCTGATATCTTTATCAATAATTATTAGTTCTCCAATAATAAACTGCACAGTTAGCATATACCTTTTGTTCTAAAACAATGCAAATCTGAGAAAAAGATAATAAAAATACTCATTAAAAATTATATAATATATTAAATTATATATATATATATATTATAATTATTGTTATATATATATAGATAAATATTTTTATAACTTTTTTATATTATTGTGTGTGTTGTGTGTGTGTGTGTGTGTGTTATATATATATATATATATTTATTATTTTATATATATAATATATATATTTTAAAATTTTGTTTATTGTTTATTACATTCTATATATATTATAAATTATTATATTATAATTAATTATTATTAAAATGTATGTAATTTTATTAATATTTTAAATTTTTACATATATTTATTTTTATTTTATTTTTAATTTATATATTTTAATTTTAAAATAAAATATAGTTATTTTAAAAATTTTTTTTTTAACTTTTAGTTTAAAATATAATACTTTTTTTTCTTTTATATTATTTATTTATTTAATATATATTTTATTTTATTTATATATTATATAATTATATTATAATAAACACACATAAACACCGACCCCACCACATATAAGGAAATGAAATATATTATATGTATAATTATAATTATATATTATATTATAAATAATTAATAATTGTGTGTGTGTGTTGTGGTGTTGTGTGTGTGGTGTGTGTGTTGGGGTGGGGTGTGTGTTTTGGCATTTTCTCGTGCGTCATATTAATAATTATATATATTATATATATATTATATATTATTTATATATATTTAAAAAATAATATAATATTTTTATTTTATAATGTATTATTATAATATAATTTTATATATATTGTATTATATATTAATATATATATAATTATATATAATATTATATATATATATATATATATATTTTTTATTTTATTATATTATTTTTTATATATATTATATTTATCTAAATTAATATATGTATTAATTTTTATTAAATTTTAATATTATTTATTAATTTTATATTTTATAAATTTTTAAAATGAAAGATTATAATACTTAATATATTATATTATATATTTTATAATATATTATTTTCTTAATTCTATATCTAAATTATATTATATATTAAATTTTTATATATATTAAAAATATATTTTGTTTGTGGGGTGGTGTGTGTGGTGTGTGTGTGTGGGGTGTGTGGTGTGTTGGTGGTGTACCCATATATAATATCTATATATATATATATTTTTATTTTATTATATTATATAATATAATATATTTAATTTTAAATTTTAATTTTTATAATTATATATATTATATTTTAATATATATATATTATATATATATATATATATATATATATATTATTATATTATATATATATATATAAAAAAAAAAGAAATCATTTGTTTTATCATAAAAAATATAATAATTTATTTTAAAAATATATTATATAATATATAATATTATCATAAATATTAAAATATATTTTTAAAAATATTAATATTAATTTTTAAAATTACATAAAATTATAATTTATATTATATATATTTAATATATATATATATATTAAAATATTAATATAATAAATTTTACAACCCCCCCCTTTCCCTTCTTTTTTCCTTTTTCCCCTAAAGGGGGAAAAAATTACAGAATATTCCCCAAAATTTCAATGTCACCCCTTTTTTTACAGTCTAATGTTTACATCATATAAAAAAAAGGCAATAAATATTTATTCACCCTTTTTATACAAAAGGGGGTTTTTTTTAACGGTAAAAACACCAAGTTTAGTAATAAATAAATTTTTTGATGGTATTTATAAAGAAAAGGGGATTATATAATAAAATTGTTTGGGGGTTCTTTAAACCCCAAAAAAAATAAAGTAAAAAAAACATTTTATACATATATAAAAAAAATAATAAATACTATAATAATAAAAAAACAGAAATATACATAATAAATTTACAAAAAACAAAATTTTTCAAAATAATTATATAATATATATAATATATAAATTTATAATATAATATTAATAAATAAAAATAATACAAACAAAAACAAAACAAAAAAAAACCAAAAAAAAAAATTGTTATATATATATATAATATATATTAATATATATATAATATTATTTTATTAATATATATATATAAAATATATATATATATATATATATATTATAAAATATATATATATATTACAAAAAAACACATTTATACATATATATACACTATTGTGTTATTTATTTTTAAATATTATATATTATATATATATATATATATATATTTTAAATATTATATATATGTGTGTGTGTGTGTGTGTGTGTGTGTTTGTTTTTGTTTTTTTGTTTTTTTTTTTTTTTTATTTATTTAATATATAAATATTTATATAATATATTATTATATTATATATATTTTTTTTTATTTTTGGGTTTTTGTTATATATAATTTATTATATTAATATATATATAATATATTTTAATATTTTAAAAATTATATTTTTAAAATAAATTATATTAATATTATATATATGTTTATATATAATTTTTATATATATCTATTATATGTTTTATAAATAATTTATATTTTT
>NW_023640301.1:0-2500 GCF_015228065.2 Penaeus monodon
GGGAAAAAAGGTGTTTTCCGGGGGTTCGGGCCCCTCTTGATAAAAATTCCCATAGCCGAAGAAAAGGTTTAAATCCGCCAAACAACTTTTCTTTAACCCCTATTGTAAAACCCTCCAATGGGAGCGGTGGGGATCGGGTACATTCGGGCATTCTGGAAAAAACACCCTATGGAATGTTGTGTCAGACCAAGTCGCCTGAATATTCGACGTTATGCAGAATATCTCATAATAGAATAAGATCGTGTTCCAAAAGGCAAAGGATATTCCAAAAAATTTAGGGATCATACCACAGTGAATGTCTGTGCTGCCCTCTGTAAATAATTACGCCCCGAAGAATAAAGATTAAACCCCCCGGGCTTTTTGCTTAAACCCCTTTAATATACCACCCCCAAAACCCCACACATACACCACACACACACACCCACACAAACACACACACCACACACACACCACACACATATTTTATAAATTATATATTTATTATATATATTATACCATGATTAGAAAAATACACCCAGTGTCTAGAGGAACAAAAACTAAGGGCGTCTCGTCATTAATTAGTCCCTGTAGTTTTCATGTCGACCCCACATTCTCGTTCCCAAATTCATCAAAAGCAATATACTAAATTTGCTTAAAAAACCCGTACCAGCCAGGCATAAAAAGAAAATTTAGCCCCAATTACTTGTTCAAAATTTCTCACCCTTCTCTTCCTTCTCCCCTCGCCTCCCATCTCCCTTTTTTTTTCCCCCTTCTCCCCCCCCGCCCCCTTTTCTCACCCTTTCTCTTTTCTCCCCTTTTTCTCCCCTTTTTTCTCCTCGCCTCCCTTCCCCCCTTTCCTCCCTGTTCCCCTCGCCCCCTTTTCTCCCTTCTCCCCTTTTTTTCCCCCTCGCCTTCCTTCTCATTTTTTTTCTCCCCCCCATTTTCCAAACCTCCTTCCTTAACCTCTCAAAAGCCTTTCCAAAAAAAAAACAGCTTAAAATTTACTACAGAATAAAATTTGAAAGCTGAATACCCGAAAGCGATACTGAATAGACCCTTTTTTCCATGTTTCCGGCCCTGGGTTTTGGGTCCTGGCCCATGTTTAAATATGCCCTATAATGTATTTTCTCATAAAAAATGTTTTTTATCAATGTACACACACACCCAAACCCCACAACAAACCCCCCACAAACCCCCACCACACCCCACACACACACACACACACACCCCAATATATATATATATTATATATATATATTATAATTATATTATATTAATTTTATTACATCACATCACATTCTACATACATACAACAAACATACAGTTCGTTATACTGTCTTTTAACATAGTCTTCTGGTCCACCCGATGGTTTTTAAAAAAATGAAATAGGGGAACAAAGACCCTCTAAATAACGAAATTGTGGAAGTAGAAAGCTAAAAAAAAAAAAAAGGAAAAGACAAGTGAGGGGAAAACAGCGTCACTCCGGAAAAAAAGTAGTCCTACAAGGTACCACAATGCGCATTCTCACAGCAACACACATCTCAGGGCCTGAATATAATATTTGTGTCAGTTTATCAAAAGCCATATATATGAATAAAACCCAAATGAATGTCCTAATGACAGGCTGTTTTGGATCATTTATAAGCTGTTAAAGCTGTTCTGCCAAACACGCGACGGGTGTTTTCTGCGTCACGAAAAACATGAGCACCTTGCGTAAACACCTAACAGGCTTTGCTTTAAAACAACCACAAAAACCCACAAAAACATACAACATACATCTACATAATACATACTGCATATATTAGATAATAGAAAATAGATATAGATTAGATACATGTTATTTATGTTACACACACACCCACACACACACCACACACATAAATATATATAAAACTATATATTATATATATATATATTATTTTATATAATATATAATATATTTATATACTATACACATATTGTGCACACAACCCCAACACAAACACAACACAAAAAACCACCACAACACACACCCCACACACACACACACACACACACACACAACACCAAAAACACACACTTTTATATATATATATAATTATATATATATATATAATTAATAATATAATATAAGAGAGAGAAAAGGAGAGAGGAGAGAGAGAGAGAAGAAGAGAGAGGAGATATTAAAAATTTAAATAGAGGGATAACTGGGTTGTAATATACATATTCAAAGGGTTGGGTCCCACTATTCAGGGTCGCCGGTGCGAATTTTTCTTCTCCACAAGACCCCCCTCGCATAACTGGGTTTTCACACCTCGCTTTCTCACGTCTTTCTCCCGCGTTCATCCATCTGGTCCTTGGCCTACCTCTCGCTCTTTTTCCTCCCCTCAGATTCATCCGTCTTTGGACCACATACTGTTCATTCCTTCTCCACAAAACTTACAAACGCAGACTTGCTTCACGTAATCTATAACTAAGCTCATCTATTTTCATGTCCTTCTCACTTTTTTTTCATTTCTCACCATTAGAAAAAATATCTGCT
>NW_023640301.1:7500-11445 GCF_015228065.2 Penaeus monodon
AGTATTGCAAGAAAAAATGAAAGCAATGGCTTTAAAAAACATAAAACAGCACTTTAAGTATAAATATGCTCTGCAGTAAGTAAAGAAAAGACTACAATTGCCTATCAAATCTGTGAGTCTGTGCTTGCTTGGCTACATCCAGGAATGTCAGAGCCTCCATGCTTTATGCTCCAGCAAAGGTAAACAAGTCTTCACCTTGTTTAGTCTGACTGGATAGACTGTTGCCATGTCTGGTGATTTAAATCAGTAAAGAACCAAACTACTTTCTGTTTTGTTGAATATACCCAGAGGAAGTTTGTTGGCCTTTACTGAAGCTCAAAGTGTTACCCTGACTGAACAGTTACCTTACTTAACCCCCTACTGATGGTCACGTTTATAGCTGTCATAACAACCACATGGTTTGCAGGGTATGGCCCACCATGTGGAGACGCACTAGATCATGTCAAGCAGGAAGTTCCACTACTTGTAACTCCAGCGCCTAGCGGCTGAACATTGCCAGAAATCACTAAAGTTTATAACACCAAGAGATTTCTGATACCTTTACTGTTGGGTTTAAATCTTTTTTAGGTTTATCTCTACAATATGGACATACTAAGCTATGGCAAATTGAAGATAAAATTATTGTAGAGAATGTGAAATTGCAGTCATTTTGTATCAGAATAATCTGCAGACACAGAAGGTTAAGGCATAAATAAAGGAAAAATATTACAGAAAGCACTACTCACAGCTTAAGTCCACTCAGATTGAGCTCTTATTTTGCTGTGTATACCGAGATGGAGACAATGTTTTTACAGGAGGGGTGTACAACAACCACACCCGTCTAGCAGCTTGTATTATTAAATAAAATTTTTTAATTGGAAAGAGGACCAGTCTCTGTGAGTGTATCTGCTTAAAGAATTCCCCTTTTTAAATCAGGGGAAAAGGGGAGAACTATTCAGTCCTTGTAGTCCAAGGCACATGATTAATGTATTTTGTACTGTCTGATTCAAACTGCTTGATTGACATAGTCTCTCAAAGCGGGTTTTTTTTTACATTTTTTTTTTTGCTATCTTGGGCTGTTTAGTATTTTTTCCCTTTTAGCTGCCCCCCCCCTTCCCAAAACCCTCCCTTTCCCCCGAACTCCTTATACCACCATCTGTTATCCCATCTTTCCCAGAGCCATCAAAAGTGCCTCATGACATCTGACAATGAAAGCCTGTATAATATAAATAAAAATTTTATACTGTTGATATAACACCCTCATTCCCCATACTAAATTGTAACCCCGCTGTTATCCCAAATTAAACCCAAAAGTGTTTCCAATTGTTCCCCTCTCTTTTTTTTTTTTGAATGGGGTGTAGTTATGGAAAAAGAATGTTGATATTTTCGCATGTACTACAATTTTTTCTTCTTTATACATGCTCATTTTTTTTATCTCCCTTTTTCTCTCTCTGTTCCCTTTTATCCTTTTTTTTCTCCATTTTTCTCCTTTTTTCTCCCCCCCCCCTTTACTTAAAATCCCATTTTTCTCTCCTCTTCTCTCTTTTCTCTCCTCTCTTCTCCTCGCGTCTCTTGTCTCACTTTCTCTCTCTCTCTTCTTTTTCTCTCTCTCTTCTTTTTCTCTCTCTCTTCTTTTTCTCTCTCTCTTCTTCTTTCTCTCTCTCTTTCTTTCTTTTTTCCTTCTCTCTCTTCTCCTCTCTCTTTTTCTTCTCTCTCTCTTTCTCCTTCTCTCTCTCCTCTCTCTCTCTCTCTCTCTTTTCCCCTCTTTCTTTCCTCTCCCTCACTCTCTCTCTTCTTCTCTCTCCCCTCCTTCTTTCTCTCTCTCTCTTTTTCTCTCTCTCTCCTCTCTCTCTCTCTCTCTCCTCTCCCCTCTTCCTCTCTCATCTCCTCCCTCCTTTCTTCTCTCCCCTCCCCTCCCTCCCCCCTCTCTCTCCCCTCCCCCCTTCCCCACCCCTTCCCCTCCTTTCTCCTTTCCCTTTCTCTCTCCCCCTCTTTTTCTCTCCTCTCCTTCTCTTTTCCTCTTCTCTTCTCTCCCCTCCTCTCCCCTCTCCTCTCCTCGTCCCTCCCTCTCCCCTTCCCCTCTTCTTTCTCCTTTCTCTTTCTCTCTTTTCTCTCTTTCTCTTTCTTTCTCCTCTTTTTCTTTTCCTCTCTCTCCTCTCTCTCTCTCCTGCTTTTTCTCTCTCTCTCTCTTTTTCTCTCTCTCTCTTTCTTTCTCTCTCTTTTTTTCTTTCCCCCTCTCTCTTTTTCTCTCTCTCCCTCCTTTTTCTCTCTCTCTCTCTCTTCTCTCTCTCTCTTCTCTCTCCTCCTCTCTCTCCCCTCTCTCTCTTCTCTCTTCTCTCTCTCTCTCCTCTCTCCTCTCTCTCTCTCTCTCTCTCTTCTCTTTTGGTTTTTTTTCCCCTTTTTATTATCTCATCATTGTTGTTGTATTTATTATTGTCATCTCATTATTATTATTATTATTTTTATTATTATTATTATGATATTATCTCATTTTTTTTATTTTTATTATTATTATTTTTTTTATTTTTATTGTTATTTTTATTTTTATTTTTATTTTTTTTTAATTGGATCAGACAAAGGACTAAGGGAGAAAGGGAAGGATGCTTCTGGAGAGATGTTCGGAAAAATTTTACAAAACAGAAATAGTATTCCTTCCTAAATGAAAATTTTGCATCGGGTGTCAAAAAATCCAGAAAAATTTACTTTAGTGTCATTGGACTATGCAATATAAAGGTGAATTGGAAATGCCTTCTCCTCTTACCTTATTTTTAGAAAAGGGTTTCTAGTCTGGGGAAAAATAGCTCAGCTGTCTTATCCAATGGCCCTGACCCTTTATTTTTAGCCTAAACAGAAAACGCCATAACTGAAACCGAAGGTTGCCAAGTCTGTGGTGGTCCCAACCCCTTAGTACCGGATAATAATGTTAAGGGTAGCATTTCCTATTTCATCATTAAAAGAAAATATAAATTGAAATTTTTTAAAAAGCCCTGAGTCTTTTTAGAAATAATTTAAAAGTAATATTTTTTTTTTAAGTGAATTACAGTAAAAAAAAAAAATTCTGTGAAAATTTATTCTTTTACATAAGGCAGCATTCTCTTTGAAATTTTTAAAACCAGTGTAATAGTTTTTAAAAGTTCAATTTTTAAAATAAAATTTTAGACTTTCTTTAAAATACTTAATTTATTCATTGTAATTTATTCATTTAAATGAACGGAATGAAAGTTGGAGCATTTTCAGGTTTTTTCAAAAATCAAAAACCCAGATATGAAAAAACTATTGAAAGGAAAAAATAAAAAATCTCATGTTTTCCCCTTACTTTGCGCAATTTTTTTTTCATATCCATAATGATTGTGAAAATACTGAAAAAGTAAAAAGCTACTTCAACCCTGTACTTGAGTTCTGGATTTTTTTATATAAATGGTGTTAATGATTTTTACTTCTCGCAACAGCCATTGCATTAGTAGGGAAAAATTTAAAGGGAAAAAACTGATAAAAATGTAAATTTTTGTCTTGGTTCTGAACAAAAGTTTTTTTGTGACTCTATTTTTTAAAAGGGATCATGGGTGGGGGGTAGCACAAATTTTTTTTCTGAAATTAAAACTCAGGGTGCAAAAATCGTCAAGTTTAATCATAATGATGCACATGCAATCTTTTAACCCCCCAATTCGGATGATTGACCTCACTCATGAAAAAAATTAGGTTTTAGGGTGTGTGACGTTCAGAAACTTTGGTTTGGGGTGGGGCGGCGCAAAATTTTTGCTTGAGAATTTTGCCCGAAGGGTGGGGGGTTTGGGAAAGGTTTTCCCCCGAGTGGCAAAGCCCTTGGGGGGTGTTTGCTCATTTTCCCTTTAGGAATGGCTTGTGCATTATTTCCAGCACTAAATGAGTGTGGAATACTGTCCCTGAGCCTATAAAAAATTCACTCCAATAAGGATGCTATTTTATTCTCATTTTTTTGGGGTTTTT
>NW_023640302.1:0-2500 GCF_015228065.2 Penaeus monodon
ATATATAATTTATATAATATAATTATAATTATAATTTTGCATATATAAAATATTAATATATATATTTTTATAAAAAATTTTACATATATATATATTTATACTATAATATATATTATTTTATACTATTTTATATAAATATATATATATATATAATTTTATTATAATATATTATATATTATTTATATATATGGTATATATCTATAACGAAAGAAAGAATGTTTAAAATAATTATATTGTTATTAATTATATATATATTATATATTTTATATATTTTGTGTGTGTGTGTGGTGTGTGTGTGTGTGTGTGTATGTGTGTGTGTGTGTTTTGTGTGTGTGCATAAATCATCTCACTCATCACCCAAGGGGCTAACCCGCCGACGGGGGCGCAGGGCCGCATCCACCCTTCGCTTCCAGCCACGAGGACCCCTCGAGGCGAGTCTCCAGGCAGGCACACACGGCCCATCTCTAATTCCTCGCGACAGGTCTCGTCGAGCTGCCCAAGCCATGATCTCCTAGGTCGTCCTACAGGTTTCTCCCCCACCCAGATTGTCTCGCAAAGAGACAACCTATGGGCAGGGTCGTCCATAGGGAAGCGAGCTAGGTGGCCATATAGCCTGATTTGGGCGATCCCGGATTATGCAAGTAACAGGTCCCATGCCATTTCTCACGGTTTTAACCGCCGGTTGGACACATGGTCCGGCCAACTGTACCCCATTATCCGGAGAAGGGACTTGTTACAAAAGGCATCCAAAGCGGACTCCAAGACACTGGATAGCGTCCAGGGTTTCGCTTCCATGAGCAAAACTGGCAGTATCAAGGCCCTTGAAGACACGCAGCTTGATCCTTCTGCATAGGTACCGACATTTCCAAATGCTCTTGTTGATCGAGTTCAGGGCTCCTGTTGCCAGACCGATCCGCCCTACTGACTTCCGGGTCTGACAACCCAGAGATATGGACTACGCTACCAGGTATGTAAAACTTTCTGTGACTTCAACGTCCTGGGCCCAAAAAGCATGGTTTCGACTGAAGGGGTTCCCCTAACAGGCCCCCATAGTCCTGAATCTTGGTCTTGGTCCAGGAGACCTCTAGACCTAGGGGCTTTGCCTCATTGCTAAATGCATAAAGAGCCGCCACAAGTGACTCCAAGGACTCAGTAGGATGGAAACATCGTCGGCAAAGTCAAGGTCTGAGACCTTAATTTGCCTAGTGTTGCTCCACACTGACTTTGGCCAGTAGCTCTGCCCATTATCCAGTCCTTTTACAAATGTTGAAAAGTGTTGGAGCAAGGACACAGCCTTCCCTCACCCCTGAATTAACAGGGAAAAGTTCGACATACCCCCACCACATTTTACAGCACTTTCAGTACCAGTATAGAGGCTTGCTATCAGGCCAATGATCTGTGTCGGAATTCCCCTGAGCCTCAGGATCTCCCATAGCGATTCCCGATGAAACCGATTTCAAACGCCTTCTTGAGTCGATGTAGGCTGCGAGAAAACCCACACCAAACTCACGACGGCATTCCACAATTCTTGAAGCGCTAGTATACGGTCTATTGTGGACTTGCCCAGGAGTAAATCCAGACTGCTCCGGTCTCTGATACCTCAGTAGATGGTTGCGGATCCATTTCAGAAGAATGTGGGCGAGAACCTTGCCGGGTATGCTGAGCAGTGTAATGCCACGGTAGTTGCTACAATCCCAATGATCCCCTTTCCCCTTCCAGAGAGGGATGACCACGCCCCTCAGTAGGTCAGGGGAATGGTCCCCAGACTGCCAAAATGGCAGTCAGGACTGTATGCGGGGCCCCGAGCCAAAAGTTCACCCCCAGCCTTTAGCAGTTCACAGGGATATCAAAATATGCCTGCAGCTTTCCCACTCTTCAGCTTGGAAATCGCCAGCCTAACCTCTGTTAGGGTAGGAGGTCCTCGCTGATGGGTGGGTCCGGCACAGGCACTGCGACAATCGCTTGCATCCAGCTACTGTTGGAGGGTCCACCTGGACAACTGTTCAAAATACTCAGCCCAACGTTCATGAACCCCAAATGATCTGAGATGATCCGTCCATCCGCTGATGGGAAACTGCAGTCATCTGTGGGGAGGGCTTGGGGTTTTCAGTTTTCTCAGGGCTTGGTAGGCAGGGGAAAGGTCATTTACCAAGAAATGGCCTTCGACCTCCTCAGCAAGATTCCTGATGAACTATTCCTTGTCCCTTCTCAGCAGTGTCCGAGCCCTACGCACCATGGAACGACGCAAGATTTTGATTCCCATTCACCCGAGCCATGCGACACGCTTCAGTGGCCTCTAATGTCTCCAGGAGAGGGAATTCTGCCTTGTTCTTGGGCATACGCCAATGGGCCCTCCCGAGCTGCTTCGAGTGTTACGCGCTTGAAGAACCCCCACAGAGCAACTGGTTTCCGGCAGATTGCTGGGTTCTGTGAATCAGTCAGAGACTGCCATGGCGAACCCACAGGCACACCCCTCCTCCCTTAGCCCTGTCCAGGTGGA
>NW_023640302.1:7500-10000 GCF_015228065.2 Penaeus monodon
TGCCCCCTAGCCACCCTGGGGTAATGGGTCGGCTCGGGGGAGGTGGGCCTTGCCAGTCCTCCTCCCCCAATAATGACCCTCTGGAAACGTCTTTCATAAATGGAATGCTGGGGGAGGGTGTTGGTCCCCCCACCCCCCAAGTAAGGCGGACTTTTGGGTTCTGCTGGGGGGGCAAAATGCCCGGGTGCAGGATTAGAACGAGAGTTACTTGTCCCGCCTGCGCCCCGGAAAGGCGCCAACCCACCCATGAAGCTTGTGGGACAAAGCCCTGGGGAAACCCCCACGGGTGGATGGGCGGTCCCACACCCTGCCGACCCCTTTATTTGGGGCTAGTGTCGGCGGGGGGGGCAGAGGTGGCGTGCACCCGGAGTGACCACCTGAGGCTTAATCTCAGGCGTGTTTCCGGGTAGGTGCTTGGAACATCCGGTCCTTGCGGCAGGATGACGGTTACCTCTGTTTATCGCGGGAATTGAAGCGACGGGGATTGAGGTGGCTGCCCTCTAGGAGGTGAGAAGACCTTTTACGGCACGATCAGTGTGGGTGGTTACACCTACTACTGGTCGGGCCGCAGCGATGGTCACCACCTCCAGGGGGTAGCCATAGCCATCTCCAGTCGAAATTCAGCCCGCAGTAGTTGAGGTGATTCGGTTGATGAGCGTATTTATGGCATTGAGACTGAAGCATGCTTTTGGCTTCTTGTCTCTTATTGCTGTATACGCTCCTACCGATGTATATAAATCGATGTGAAGAGGCGTTCTACGCCAAACTCGCATCTGTGGTGTACGATAACCCCCAGGAGATATTCGCATTGTTCTATATCCGGCTGTGACCACGCTGGCTACGAGATGTCTGTCGGCCCCCATGACTCGGGAGCTGATCCCAGCAGTGAGAAAAAGCCTCCTTCTCCGGACTTTGCTAGGTCCCAGAAAATGAGGATCTCTGGCTCCTGGTACCAGCGCTCCACATCGCTGGACCGCATCGCTGAACTTGGTACGACGATACGGGTACAGTGGCCAAGGAGATCGACCACACTCTTGTTAGCACACGATGGAGGATCCTCCAGAACTGCAGTGCCGAGTTCTGTGGTACCGACCATAGGCTGGTTGTGGCTACCCTGCGGGTCCACTTCAAAACTCCTGTCCCTCCATTGGCCACCCAAAGGTGTTCCACCTGGACAACTAAGGGAGGGGAGTGTGCCCGTGGGTTCGCCCCTGGCAGTCTCTGACTGATTCACAGAACCCAGCAATCTGACGGAACCAGTTGCTCTGTGGGATTCTTTAAGCGCGTACACTCGAAGCAGCTCGGGGGCCCATTGGGGTATGCCCAAGAACAAGGCAGAATTCCATCTCCCTGGAGACATTAGAGGCCACTGAAACGTGTCGCATGGCTCGGCTGAAAGGGAATCAAGTCTTGCGTCGTTCCATGGGGCGTAGGGCTCGGCACTGCTGGGGAAGGGACAGGAATAGTTCATCAGGAATCTTGCTGAGGAGGTCGAAGGCCATTTCTTGGTAAATGACCTTCGCCCCGCCTACCAAGCCCTGAGAAAACTGAACCCTAAGCCCTCCCTCACAGATGACTGCAGTCCGATCAGCGGATGGACGGATCATCTCAGATCATGTTGGGGTTCATGAACGTTGGGCTGAGTATTTTGAACATTTGTACCAGGGGACCCTCCAACAGTTAGCTTGGATGCAAGCGATGTCTCCATTTCCTGTGCCGGACCCACCCATCAGCGAGGAACCTCCTACCCTAACAGAGGTTAGGCTGGCGATTTCCAAGCTGAAGAGTGGGGAAAGCTGCAGGCATATGTGATTCCCTGCTGAAACTGCTAAAGGCTGGGGGAACCTATGGCTGGGCCTGCATACAGTCCTGACTGCCATTTGGCAGTCTGGTACCATTCCCCTGACCTGCTGAGGGGCGTGGTCATCCCTCTCTGGAAGGGCAAAGGGGATCATTGGGATTGTTGCAACTACCGTGGCATTACATTTCTCAGCATACCAGGCCCAAGGTTCTCGCCCACAATTCTTCTGAAATGGATCCGCAACCACCTACTGGGTATCAGAGACCGGAGCAGTCTGGATTTAAATCCTGCAAGTCCCCCAATAGACCGTATAAATAGCGCTTCAAGTAAATTTTGGAATGCCGTCGTGAGTTTGGTCGTGGTTGCTCGCAGCCCACATCGACCTCAAGAAGGCGTTTGACTCGGTGCATCGGGAATCGCTATGGAATCCTGAGGCTCAGGGGAATTTCCCACACAGATTTATTGGCCTGATAGCAAGCCTCTATACTGGTACTGAAAGTGCTGTAAAGTGTGGTGGGGGTATGTCGAACTTCTTCCCTGTTAATTCAGGGGTGAGGCAAGGCTGTGTCCTTGCTCCAACACTTTTCAACACTTGTATGGACTGGATAATGGGCAGAGCTACTAGCCAAAGTCAGTGTGGAGCAACACTAGGCAATATCAAGGTCTCCGACCTTGACTTTGCCGACGATGTTGCCATCC